>NW_009929846.1:0-17755 GCF_000696875.1 Nestor notabilis | reverse complement strand
CCTCTCCTACAGTGGGCCTAAGGTCTTCAAGTCTTCGTAAAACTTTAAGTACAGTTTACTTTTTTTTTCCTTAAGTTAAGTCTACATATTTTTAAAATCTATTTGCTTGTAACATTGGATAGAAATTGCATCATCAGATAAAATAGTTTGGACTAACTATATTCTCAGTCCATATTAAGCTATTCTGAGACAAATGCTTTCATTTGTATAAATAGTTTGTGTGTGCTACGCTATCTTAGACACTTCTTCATGCAAGACACTTCATTCTTCTCACAACTACAAGCCTTTTTAACTCAGATCCTGAGAGCTAGTTTATTTTTCTCTTTGATTCCAACTGTACATATTAATAAATCTTCAAATTTATAAGGATTGCAACTGTAAAAATGTCAAAATATGCTTGAGAAACAGACCATACAAAACAGGATCCAAACAGAAAGTTCCCTACCATTTTATTAGTTAGAAAGGTAAACAAAAATAAATAGGATATTAAAATATATTTAATTATTTATTCACTTGAACACTATGTCGCTAATGTGTTATGAAACATCTAAGGTTACAATAATGGAGATAAGAAAGAAAATGTCTCTTCCTATACAGCTTCAGTTTTATTTTGAAGTTTAACAGCTCATTATGTATTATTTTCACTAGTGGTAAGTCACTATTTTCTTTTGATTTTATTCCTGTTTCATAAGAATGATCAGTGGGAAACAGTATTAAAACCATATAAAAAATTGTAATCCATGGTATTTTATTTTATGTAACACATTTTTAATTGTCTGTTACTGGTTTGCCTTACAGTGTTTCCTATTTTTAATTGGCAGTGGCCCTTGATTATACTTTTTGAATGATTGTGAAATGTCACAGGTACAGCTGCAGCAAAACTTACATTTTGTTTACTGAGCTTGCATGTCACTGACGATGCCAAACTATGGAGCTATACATTTCTGTTAAGACACAAATAAAGTCTGAGTTCAAGATCCTAAGTTATATCCTCTAAGTTATCTGAATTATATGTTCTCTCTTACCTTAAAATATTTTCGAGTATTTTGTATAAAATGTGAATATAACTTACAATGCCTCATAGTATATTACAAAATATTATGGCAAATAGTACTGGGCCAAGAATGATACAGAAGCCCAGCTCAGTTTTCTTACGCAAAATCATCAGATACTGCTTTAATTGTTCCTTAAAACACACAATTACAGATACTTAACCCATGGCATTCAACTATTAGCTAATCTTCAATGCCTGTAGATCTAATCCAATTAACTGAAAACAACATAAGATTTTCAGTTATTTATCTGCATTGAATTGGTTCCTATAAGCAGCACAGATTTCTTTACTTGAACATATGATAAAAAACAAAAGACTTTCATATCCAAGTAGTTCTGATGGGGCACAAGAAACCAGTTTTTGAAGGGTGTCTGTCTCTGCTTTTTTTCTTTTTTTCCCTGAATGTAAATTGGTTTGTTAGCTTTGAGATCTCCTGTTGAATTTAGGACGGCATTATAAAATTACACCCTTTAAGCATTTTTAAAAGTCTAAATTTCTGTAAGTAACAGTTCATTTTGTACCCCTATCTGAATGAGAAAACGAAATTTCTCCAAGAAAAAATATCTTAATGTGAATTTAACTGCATGTGCATACTTAAAATACAGTCAACAGCACTTTATTCTACTTCTGAAGTTCAAAAAGTCTTAGTTGTCAAGGAAAAAGAGCTGATTTTGCAGCTATCAACAAAAATAAAAACAACCACATAGAGCTGCTCCTAATGGAATTAGGTGTTACTGTCAAAAATGAGGGGAAAAGATATTGCTTTTAATCTATTATATTGTACTATTAAAACAGTACTATTCCATTTTATAAACTGTCACTGGTGATAAAACAGTAAAATTATCTACATTTGTTGTAGATTTACAACGTATCTCCCCAATTTGGTTCTGGAAAGCATTTGAGGACACCTATTACTTGATTTGCTCATTATTTGATGCAGGGTTGAAAGCCAGACTTGGGTTTATTACTGTCACTTCATCTGAGGGAATGGCCCTTGTCTTTCAGAGGCTCAGGTATTTTTGCTTCTGCTACACTGAAGTGTTTCAAGATTGTACTGAAAATAGTGCAACTATTCAGCTCTGCATTAAAGTCCTGGCCTGTATTTAGTTTTGTTCTAGTATGAAAGGCCTGTGACAAAATGGACAAAATTATTGGCTTGACTTTAAGGAGGTAACCAATACTCAAAATTCTAATAGCTCTGTCTCTTATTCTTAAATTAATTTTCCCCTCTCCAGGCTTCTGATACTCCATCAGGAACTTTCAGATCTTATCAGGTGTTCCAATGTTTTTCTAGTATTCTCAGTGATTTGTACATGAGGTAAACCCCGGTCCTACTGAAAATAAAAGCAGCACTTGATTTTGTATTATGAGTAAAACGTATCCAGGAAGCCAAAGGAAAAGAAGCACCCAATAAAAACAAAAATCTCATTTTGGGATCAAGCCAATACGCATTTCTCACAGAAGTATCAACAGAATATCCCATGCATTTTCCCTGGCTTAAAAGTTACTATCAATCAGCTACACAGCTAAAAATCCTCTTTCCCCCTCTTTAAACAAAACCAGAAGGCAACACCCAGTTGAGTTCAGTAATCATAACATGGACTTAGACAATTGTGTTGGCATACCTGAAATAGAAGCTGTGACATGGGCAAGTTACTATTGCTGCTGAAGTATTTGATCCATCAAACGACAGAATCAAGGAAAAGCTGAGAGAAGAGAAAAAAAAAAAAAAAAAAAAAAAAAAGGAAATTTTTTGTTATCTTTTCGTAGTAATTGTTTTGTTTTAGGAATTAACTTTCACCTGCATAAGAGCTCTCCCTTCTCTTTGGTCTTTAATTCTGGCTACAAGGAGTGGCTCCTGCAGCCATTTCTTTATTCAGCTTCTGGATAATGTCATGGGTTAGAAATATTCAAAATTCCTATAGACATATGTAACAAAAAAAGTACTAAATTTGTATTGGTAGAAGTCAAAAAAGCACATTAACCCTCTTGGCTTTTCTGAGAAGCTGGGAGTAATGTCTAAATATTTTCTTTTTCAAAAGGTTTATGTCTACATCTGAAACCCTCACTTGCCCCAGTACTTATCACTAATTCCTTGACAAGGAAAATAAATCTCCTGTATTCTTATTATGGTGATCAGTGAGGTTACCTGTCTGGATTTCGGAGGATGTTAACAAATTTTATTGCATAGCTTAAAGTTGCTGCATTAGTTTCCCTCTGAATTCACAATTACAGCTAAGTAAACACATTTTTGATTTTGAGAGTCATATTTTTAATGGTTCATGATTGCATGCTGTCACTGTTGTAACATGATTAACACATTAAGTATAAATGATACATTTACTTTAACTGATCTGTTACTTACAGTATAAGGTTTTTTCCAAATTTGTATATTAGACTGACTACTGTAAATAGTACCTGATGTTTTACTGACTAATGTTTTGTTATGCTCTTTCTGAAAATTGATATTTATTTGTTAAGACCTTATTTAGCCTTATTTAGATTTCAGAACAGCTTATTTTTACTAACGAACCATGAATATCCCAGGAGACTCTTAGAAGCAAGTGGATTGACCTACTCAGATGGAGGGCTATAATAGCAAGAGCTAAGAGACATCCACTGAGGAAGAGTTCATCTTATGAACTGCTTTGATCAATAAGCACTTTATATATAGGAGGAAACAAAGAGATAATATAGCTTATCTAACATCAAAGACATCCAAAGAACTGTTATGTGTCATAATATGCAATGATATCACCATCGTCTTTGCTAACATAGCTAATGTTTCAGATTCACATTTCAATTTGCTAGTATTAATTTTTAACTAGTAGTACAATACAAATCAGAGTTGGAGACACAGAAGTAAAGTTTCCATGACACCTGCACCAGCCCCAAATATCAGCCAGAGCTGTTGTTTTCTCTGCTTTCCTGAGCACTAAATCCACCCAAGTTTTTAAGTGCAAGAGGTAATTATTATTACAGACATTTAATTTCTGAGCATTTGAGGAGAGCAGGGTATGCCACTAAATCCTCCTCTGGTTTTAATAATTGGACTTAACAACAGATTTACAGCAGCTAAAGATGTGCTGTTAATCACTAAAATTAAACACTGGACTGATTTTTCAGTGGAGAAATAGCTAATAGACAGTGAGATAGTATTAGTATTGCTAATGAAAACGTTTTCTTGCCCAGGCTTTCAGTCTTGGACTTTCCCTATGTTTTCTTCATATGCTCAGACTTTTCTCACATTAAGCCACACTACTGGTAATGTATATTATCACAATGACCTCATTCTTATGTAGATCTTTACATTTCTCAGAATCTGGAGAATGAACAACCAATTCATTTGGCTAGGATAAAATTAAATAGACACTTAAGTGCAGAAAAATTGGAAACTTGCTTGTTGATGCTGGCTATGATAACTATCTACTTCTATTGTATTGTTTTTCTTTGTGATACACCATTGCAAGTTGGAAAACGCCCTAAAGCTTAAAACTTTAAGAAAAAGCTAAACTTTACAAAAGCTAAAAATGCTGCAGTCCAAAGCTTTAATATTACTCTCCATTAGAGTTATTGACAGCATCAATTAACTGTATGAAATAATGTAGAAAAAATAAAAATTAGATGCACCTTCATTTTGAATCAAGCCCTACCTTGTGTTGTAAGTATACTTTTTAAAGTACATATGTGTGTGATGACCACAACTGCAGGCTGCAAAAGAAATGTTCTAGGAAGGTGCTCTAGCTTTTGTATGGCAGGCAGAAACGAAATCAAACTTTCAATGGAAAGAAACAGATCCTGAAGTAGGAGGAAAGCAAAACTGACAGCTTGTTCACCACAGGCTTCTCTAAGTAACTCAAATTTATGCTGGTGACAAGTACTAAAATGAGATGTGTAGCATTGCTTTAATACTTTGTGTGCGCTAATGATGGTATTTCTCCCCAATCGAGACACAAGGTTTTCACAGATTTATAAATCCCAGCATATAATTTTTCATCCATTATTCCAATGTGGTTTTGATAAAGCTCATCAGAAAGCATCTTTCAGGAAGGATTTTTGGTTTGGTGGAGATTTCATTTGAATGGAGGAATTTCTGCACCTTCTCTCACTTTCGTAGGAAATAATAGCTGTTCAGGGAAAGCCAAATCAGTTCATCAAACAGCTATTACATTTTGAAAGATCTCGTACCATAGAGAATCTGGTAATTGTCTTGTCACTGCAATACTTAGAAAAGCTTTTAATGGACAAAAATAATGCACAATTGTACATGCAATTTCAAGGTATGTTTTCTGTATACCAGTAAAGTTACTTAGTGATGTGAAAAGGTTAACAGCATGTCTTGTTTGCTATAAGTAGACAATAGATTGTTACAACACTTCAAATTGAGAGCCATAAGCAGAAGTATTCTTGGTTTATTGGTACATTTTTCACAAAGTTAGGACCATTTTATTTAGTAAAATTGGTATTGCCAGTTTACATCCATGTAATGAAACTTGAAATCAATGCTTTTCATTGACCACTGCATATGCAAATCCTTATCCTATAACGAGAAGATCTTAAGAGAAGTATCTCATTTTTAAAGAACAGAGTATTCTAGTGGAAAAATGAGAAAAATGTGAGTTTCGCCTTCATCCATACTGCTTTTCAGGGAGGGGCTTATCTCACCAGCAAGGAATGAAGATCTCATGTCAGTTGGCGGGGAGATTCTCTTACATGTGTGCAGGAGGAGTGACTCCGATGCATGTTGGATAAAACAATGCCAGAGAATGAATAAAAGCATTAAAAGAAATAGTGTGAAGAAAAATTGAACATAAGCCCTGTAACACTAGTGTTTACTCACAGATATTTTTCTGTATCTGAAGGGGGCCTACAAGGATGCGACAAAGGGACTCTTCATCAGGGACTGTAGCGACAGGACACGGGGTAATGGGTTCAGACTTAAACGGGGTGGGATTTAGCCTGGATGTAAGGAAGAAATTCTCTTCTGTGAGGGTGCTGAGGCACTGGCACAGGCTGCCCAAGGAATCTGTGCCTGCCCCCTCCATGACAGTGTTCAAGGCCAGGTTGGATGGGGCTTTGAGCAACACAGTCTAGTGGAAGATGTGCCTTCCTGTGACAGAGGGGTTGGAACTAGATGATCTTTAAGATCCTTTCCAGCCTTAACCATTCTGATTCTATACAAGATTGAACAATCATTTTATGACAAGGTTTCATTTTATGTAATGAAATACATCAAATGAGATAACTGGTAGAGGCAGAATGAAAGAAAAATAAAATTCTAAGTTTTTTAATGTGTTGATTTGTTTTTACCCTCCAGAGCTCTGAGGAACTGAATAACACCACAGAAGCCTGCTAGTACATGGGCAGAAACTAGGTAAGTACCTAGTGTCAGCCAGTTATGCTAAATATGTTCTTATTTCCTGGTTCAGGCAGATAACTCCATAGGAACAGTGTCACCTAGAATTTAACAAGGTGGAATTAACATCCATACCACTCAGTGTATATCTCACCTGTTATGTATGTGACTCAGTCACTAGCAGACTCTGTGATATATTTTGGTGAGAAGTTCTATAGATTGACTACGAGATGAATAAAATGCCTGGGGTTTTTTTCAGTTTAGCCAGTTAACTGCTGGTTTCATTCGTCTCTGCACTAGAAAAGAAATGATTGCTTCAGTTCTCCTCGCAGTTTTACAGGCTTCAGCGAGAGCCCCTCAGTTATCTCTTTTACAGCTTGTCAAGTCTTGGTCTGTATAAGCTGTTCGTTGTATGAAAGCTATTCCACGCTTTCAGACATCCTTCTCTGACTCTAGCCCAGATCTTATATCTTTTCTGAGATGGTAGGACAAAGTCTGTGCAGAGCAGGTAAGACATATGCACCTTCTAGAATAAACAGTGGTATACTGATGCTCTCTTTATTGCTTGTTCAGCACACATCAGATTCCCCAGTGGCAGATAGTTCTTGCTATCTCATTTTACACCTTTGTAGCTTGGAAACAGACCATTTCACAGGTGAGGGATTTCTTCTTCAAACTGTCTTTCCAAAAAATATGTCCTGCTTTGTGGTCTGCATATGATAACAGGTCTCCACATATAGGCATGGAAGAGATAAATGTTTAAATTGCATATGAAACTAAGACTCTTATTGTTTCCTAGTAGTAATTCAGGAAACACATTTAGCTAAAAGTGGAATAGAACCATGAAGTGAAAATAAAATTAAATCCATCCGAGTAGGACAAGCACATTTTCATTCTGAAAGAAACCATTCTTGGCTATGTCTTCTGATGTGAGTTAGATCTGGGAAAGAAGGGAAGCACGGTCTGGTTCTGATAGAGATTTCAATACCATCTAGAGATAGAGAACTCATTTAGAAATTCAACAAAATTTGAAACAGTCTTCATCATGAATAGTGTTTGAATAGTACCATATGTATGAAATTACAGATATGAGCAATACTCTCTACATGCTGTACAACTTGTCCTTCCATCCAGCCCCTAATGTATATAAAATGAGAAATGTAACCCTTTCTTCATTCTTTTTTGTCGATTACAGAAAAAATTACAAGGCCCTCTTGGACAGCATGAGCTCTAAAGCACTAGTTGATTCAGCTGAAGGGAGTAAAGAGTTCATAGATATCTACAAACAAAAAAATGTAGATGCTAAAAATGTAACACAATCGCAAGATGTATTTTTTAAGAAGCTGTGTCATAACAATATGCCAACAGAACGTTAAAATCAGACATAGAGTTAAGAACACTCTTAAGATAAGTGTGGAAAACAAACTTAGTCACCATTTTTTCATGAGACAGACACAACTGCTTATAAGTGTTAAATTTACCAAGAATTTATACCAACTTGGCAACCACTTAACATGAAAATTCACCTTAAAGAACTAATTTGTACAAGATGAAAAGACACATATAACAATAAAAAGAAATCATCATTATTTCTATATTAATCATTGTTACTGTATGTTACGTAAACCAGCCCCAGCTTAGGTTAACTCTAAAACCCACAGTAGTCGCCAATACCCAGTCCTAAGGTACTGCTCTTTATTTTGGCAATGTAGTCACTTTCACAGACATAGCTTAGGAGATAAGTACTTGGCACTAGAGCTGGTTTTCATTTGGTTTAATCTGATTTTGTGTGAGGTCTTCCAAATCCAACTGTTGCCACTGAGCTGCTGATATCATAAGGTTTTTGTAGCTAAGACTGAAATCTAGTAGTATTGTTCCTCTTTTTGATAATTTACAGTCAGAAAAAATGAACTTTGAATTGAAAGAGAATTACAAATTCCCCTTAATTTCAAAATCAAAACTAACACCTATGGGTGCTGGGTTTTATTCTTGTCTGCATTAATAATTATGTCTCTAGCACTAGTAACTAGTAACTTTGGCCTAGATACTGAGATCAATGAGATGTAGGAGCTAATGTGGTTAAGGTTAATTTATTCTGAGTTTTAATTATTTACTTGCTATAATCTGCAGAAGCAGACAGAAAGGAATTCAGTGCAGAATTTAAAGGAACATTGCTCTAGATGCCTGCAGATTCCTCTTTGCAGAAGTGGGTGGAGGAGAAAATAGAAAGGGATCAGGATGGGATCAGGATGGATTGTGTTCTGTTTGTTTAGAGGCATGAATATCCTTTCTGAAGAAGGAAACTCTTCTTAACCATACTTTGAAAACAATACTGAAAATACCAGAAATACATTTAATGTTGTGTGTTAACAACTAGAATTGTGGATAACTATGATCATTATTGAGACACTAAACAGGTTTAAGTGTGATTCATCCACACTAAGACATGAGCAAAAAAAGTAAGATGATGTCATTCTGTATTGATAAAAATGTACAAATGAATTACACTTTCTTGTAATTCACTAATTTAGCTGAGGAGTAGAAATGCATTAAAAAGATACTAAGTGGGCATTGGGGAGAGAACAGTTATACTTAAACATTTTAATGGTGTCTTTAGGATCATTAGTTAGTTTTAGATATTAGCAAGAATGTTTCATAAATCACTCCTGTTATTTGTAACTTACTCATCAATTCATATTCTAGATAAGTTTCTTCAACTTCTAATTGCACAACCTTAGTTCAGAGGATCTGTGTCTATAGAAATTCTTTCTGCTGGAATTAAATTTGATTTATCCAGCTTAGAAATGAGGAAAAAGCACAAAAAAATAGATTATTGCATTAGAGAGATTTGGAAAGCGTTTCTAAAGCAGAACAGAATGAAAACTTCCATCCTTCCCTCTATGAAACAACTAACACCTCTGTGTTCGCTTTATCCCATTAATTAAAATGGAATGACATCTACAGAAAACTCACCTCCCTATTCCCTCTCCATCTTTCACCATTTCTTTGCCCCCTGAGAGAAAGCCCATGTGGGTCTTCTTCAGCACCCAGGAAAACAACTTCCCCTTGTCACTGATACCACAACTAAACAATAATAGGCCGCACGTTTAGAGGCTGAGGAGGTATGGAAAAATATCAGCACTGTATATACATGAAAGAATTTCAAAAAGAGAGTGTTTCACTGCAAATAAGCATTACTGCACAGGTCAAATCCTGTCACAGTGTGTCTCGCTTCAATGCTCCTATATTCATTTGGGCAGTGTAAATGAAAGTGAAAAGAGTTTACAAGATAGGTTAGAAGTGCTCTTTCTTGGTGACATTAAATTTTTCATCATAAATAATTGTAAATATTTTCTGATATTACCAAACATTTTGCTTTTGAGCGTTGCCAAAAAAAGACAGAATTTAACCTAATTTAATTATCTTATAAATCTAAGCAAAAATATTAACAGACTAAAACAGTAAACAGAAAAGAACACTAATGTTTTAATTTTGCAAGCTTGTACTGTGCAAAATTGGTTCATACTTGCAGGCCATGCTGTGCCTTTGAACAGTGCAATGCTTTAGCACCTTTATCATTAGTCTAGTTGATCCTATTCCCTGACAATTGGAATACTCATGAGTTCTCATGAACCTCTTAACTCTTCTTGTGCATTTGAAAGAGATGCATCGGGTATTGCTTTTGTTCTGGTTTAACTGATCACACAACCCTTCTTTAAAGAAGCACCAGGCCTCTCCTGGCAGACGGGTCCAGTTTCCATGGTCCTGCTATGGGACAGGAAAGAGCCTGGCCAGACTTCCCCTCCTCCATCCCTGCTCTACTAGGTGTTCCTTCCCAGTTTGGCCCTTAAGGACCAGTAGTGTGAGAGATCAATGAATTTGCTGTCAAGGTCACTTATATAATGCTTGTATCTCCTTTGACAGCCTAAGAAGATGAACTTCTCCTGTCTGGGTCCTTTCAGGAGTCGTGGTAAGGGTGGCCCATCTGACCCAAGTTCAGATCCCAAGTGAAAGCAGCAGTGCAGAGACACCACATTTATTTTTTTAATCTTAGTTCTAAACAATTTTCACATCACCTCCCAGTCTTCCTGGAAAAGGCTCAGATTCAATTTGGTTTAAGCACTGGGCAGAGGTTCAGTAAAACTGCATCCGAAACAGCAGTTTTCCTGAGAAGAGAGAATCATGTTCAGAAGAAAAATAAAGTAGAATAAACAGTTGAAGAAACCTAAAGCCTCTTCCTACTCCCACCTCTATGAAACATCAGCAAGTGATTAGATTATATTTCTCCTACTCATTTTCTTTAATACAAGAAAGGGACACACATAGTTTAACTCCCAGCAGTAATTCAGATTAGTCGGGAAAATACAGTTCTCTACTGGACTGTATTTACATTTAACCTATTAGATAAATGCTGAGCCAAAGCCTCCTCTCACTTACACAAAGAAATTTACCAGTTATAACACAGCTTGGTTGTTAGGTGAGAGCAGAATTTTTCCCAGTCTCTTCTATATGACCTGCAGTTTCGGTATGCTTCTCACAAAGGTCTGTCTTATCACTTTTGACAACTTTTTGTCGAAATATTCTCAGGTTTAAGTAATTTTCATCCCCTCCTTCTCCAAGCTTGTGACCCTCATCATGGCAGTTTGGCTTTGGCACAGGTGCTGAAAACTACATTAGATGAGGAAGGGAAAATTAATTTGATAGCATGGTGTGGATTGGCACTCGTGTGAAATAGGTTACTCAAGAGCAGTAAAGCTTCAAGAAAATTATTCAGGCCATCTCAATACCTTCTCACTTTAACAGTTCTTGTAATAGGTCCAAAATATACTGTAAATGCTCATTTAGAACAATGAAACTGGTTTTGCTCAATATGGATAAATCAATACCAAATGTATGATATTATTTGAAGAGATAGTAGTGCTTTGCCTAAAATATTTGTTTCTTGAGTGTTTTAGTTTAAATCTCTGTCATGGAACAACAGTTCACTAAATTTTTTTTGCTAAAGTATCTTCAAAGGTATTGTAGGACAAAACCAACTAGTTTAGATACCTGTATAGGGTTTCTACCCCCTTCTTTCTCCCCTCTCACTGTATATATGTTTATTAAAAATACCTTTTCAAATAGCCTTCGAAGACACTCCCCAAAAAAAACTAATTTAGTAAGTGGAAGGCATTATGAGAAAAACTGAAATCAAAGTTTTATTTTAAACTCAGCTACTGAACCAGCAGGACAACCCTCTACAGGGATGAACTGTAAATTTGAGGGGCACAGCACTGAAGGTAGGCTCACCAAAGGAATTCCTTTTGAATTCCTTTTGAAACCTGGTGTTGACAGGATAACAGCAGTGCTGGCTCTTACAAGAGCAAGACAGCATATAACTCACTATGCAAGCTGTGACATACATTAGCTAAAATTAAAGAAAACATTGGTCAAAGCAAGGTGATGGCTTCTCAGTTGACAACAGGATCAGCAGTAAGAATGTGAATTCATATAATGATAGAAAGGTTACAGTTGGAAGGTACCTTAAAGATCATCTAGTTACAACCCCCTGCCATGGGCAGGGACACCTCCCACTAGATCAGGTTGTTCAAAGCCCCATCCAACCTGGCTTTGAACACTGCCAGGGACGGGGCAGCCACAGCTTCTCTGGGCAACCTGTGCCAGTGCCTCACTACCAGCATAGTGAAGAATATCTTCCTATTGTCTAATCTAAATCTACCTTTTTTCAGTTTTAAACCGTTTCCTACTTCTCCTATTTCTACGTGCCCTTGTAAAAGGGCTTTGCAACTGTCCAGTCAGTAATCAGAGATATAAAAAGTTCAGGCAGACATAGCACTTCTCTGGGTCTGGACAGCATGATGGCAGAAGGATCTGCATGGCTCATTTAAGTGGTATAAGAACAATAGTTGCAATAGGTGCACATCAAGCTGATGTAAAAACCTTTTCTTAACTAGAAGTTGTAAGACTGGCACTTCAAACAGCAATTCTGGCTGGAGAGGAGAGGACCAATCTCGCAAGTTAAAGAAGATTCTCCACTTTCATCAAAAGACAAACATATAATTAAATTTTTTTCCTGTTCTAAGCATAAAATTATAATCTCCTTTTAGAATGCATTTGGCTTGCTCTGCACATTCGAAGTGCTGGTATGAACTAACAGCAAGGGTTTTTTAGTTATCTGCTAAATCTCTAAACTTAAACATCATTCTGTAACGAGCTTATGTATCTAAAATGAATATATCATAAGGGAACTGTAGCCAAAAACTGTATAACCTCTCTTATTCAGTTTTAATCTGTCTATGAAAACAAGCCCTCAAAACATGCAAATCCATTCTGATCTTTTGTATATGAGATATGCATGTGATTCACACTTAATAAATGAAAGCTTAAACTTAATGTGTTTTTAGGTGGAAACTACTAATTACACTACAAGCCCCATTCTTTTAATTTTTCATTCTTGAATAGTTTTTTTAAAAAATTGTACTTTTTCATGAGATAACAGTTTGTAACAGTTTTATAAACTTTACATGAATAAAGATTCATGTAAAGTTTATAAAACTGTTACAAACTGTTATCTCATTATCACAATAATCCTTGCAAATATCGATTTCTCAGTCTAATTATCTTGTATTCTTGAACTGTTCTTAGGAAAGGAAATATGCTACTGTTAATCCTTTGTTCACATAAACACATTTTTTTTAAATTTACACCAAACAAGATTGTGACTTAAAAATATTTTCTTAAGTGTGGGTCGTAACCACTTTTCTTAAAGCTACCAGTTAAAACATAATGCAGGAACTGTGAGATATATGTCAAGCACTGATCAGAAATGTAATGCAACATTTATATCAACAATAGGTATTCTTAATTCAAAATGTGAAAGTTTTTTCTTACATAACTCTAACCACGCACAATCTCAGCTGAATTTCAACAAGTTGTTACGGTAAGAATTCTCTTCCTGTATCACCAAAGGGAACTGCAGCATGACTGAGGCTGGCAGGCACCTCTGGAGCTTATCAGTCCAGCCCTGCTCTCAGCAGGGTCAGCCAGAGCCAGCTGCTCAGGAGCAGGCCCAGTCAGGTTTTGAATATCTTCAAGGTTGGAAGCTCCACACCCTCCCTCAGCAACCTGCTCCAGTGTTTGACCACCCTCACAGCACAAAAGCTTTTTCTAATGTTTAAATGGAATTTCCTGTATTTTGGGTTTTGCCCATTGCCTCTATTCTGTCACTGGGCACTACTCAGAAGAGTCTGCTTCTCTCTTCTGTACTCCTTCCATCAGCTATTTATGCACATGGATAAGGTTCCCCTGAGCCTTCTCATGTCTGGGCTAAACAGCCCCTGCTCTCTGTCTCTCCTGGTGTGAGAGATATTTCAATGATTGAACCCGCTAACATCCTTTTCTGAAGGCAGTGTGAGTAAAATGTGTCCTTGTACAGGAATCAGAATTGGATGTTTCAATATACAAAATCTCTACCTGTTTTTTGTGCATTGTTGTTTGCATCATTAAAAACTTTAATCAAGTAGCACAGTGGGTGAGCTACATTTCATCTTTCCCTGTTTGGCATGCTAACATATTTCTCTAGCCTATAAATAAAGCGGTGTAGGAATTCTTCTGAACTTTGAATCATCTAGCCTGTATACTAAGATATTATTCCATACAGAAATATCAATGATTGTTTGTTTGGGTTTTTGTGTTTTCATTTGGTTTGGGTTTTTTGTTTTTGTTTTTTCACAAAATGTGTCATGGTTACCACAAATGGCAGATGGCAGTTCATAATTCCATTAGAACTTTTTTAGGATTTTACATTTTCTTTTAAACTTGATACCCCCCAGAACTTGTGTTCCAGTCCATTGTAATCATAATATGAAGGTTAATGAGTTTATTGACTTTGCAGATAGTTTTCAGTTAACAGGAAAGTAAAATTCTTAGAAACAAATTACAGCTAAGATCTTCAGTTACCAGTGAGCACATCTCTTAATTAGACAGTAATAACTATCTCCAACAGAAATATGTTCAGAAACTCACTTCAAAAGTATTGTCTACTCGTATCAGATACCATTTCAAATGCAGATGAATAAACACTTCCACTGTAGGAAAAATGTGAAAAGCTAAGGCAAACAAAAAGCTCTGAGCAGGAACGACAACGTACTGAGAAGTAAAGCGGCATAAAACACAGTAGCACTGCACATGGACCCTTTATGGCACCAGTTAGGAGGTGATAAGCATCTTCCAAAAAGAGCTGGCACATTCACTTAAAAGACAATGGCCATTTCCAGAAAATTGTTAGAAATGTGGAGTTAGGAGCAGATGTAATCACAGAACAGATGTGTGTACTTAGTGTGTATGCACATATGTCTGAAATGGGGAGTAGGATAAAATTTTTAAGGTCCATCAATTGAAATCAAATAATGTCATTTTGCTTTTCTAGCTAACCCCTTTGTTAATTAGCAGGATGTTTCATCTAGCTGATTTGAAGGTGTATGTAAAAAAAAAAGGAGTATGTTCCATAAATTATGTTTCCTTTCCATATTTTCTCTTAAGTTTTGCCTTTTTTTTTCTTTTTTTTTTTTTTCCCCTAAAGCTTGATACAGCAAACCTGGTACAATGAAGGCAATGGATTTTAGCAAAATAATGAGGAAAATTTAGCAAAATTATTTGAATATTAAATTATGTTTGCTCATACTATTCCCCCTCCACTCTCAAACTTCATAAGAATTCTAAAATAATAGAATAATAGAACTTTAAGGAATTTTAAAGTGTACATCACTAGAGCACTGCTTTTTTCTGCTGAGCTATTTTTGATCCTCAGTATTATGCTGTTTCAGCTTAAAATGATTTTACATCTATTCTCCAAGATTTGCCATGAAAAGTGTACTTTTGTTTTACTTTTTCATTATTGAAGGTCTGTTTTGTCTAAATTTATTATAAAATCTAAATTTCTGTTCCTCAGGGAACAGTAATGCTGCTATTTTCATCATTTTAAATACACCTCCATATTAGAGAAATGACTAAAATACAATGAAATACTTTACTATGCACCATAAACCTATCTCTAATACCAGCTGTAGTTGGAAAACTTGGTATTGAAAAGTAAATTATTTTTTGCTTCTATATTTCATCAACATATATAACTATGCCATTACTATTACAATAATTATACATACTACATCACTCATTTTTACAGAAAAAAATGCACATATTTCAGTAGACAGGTTACTGCTAAAAATATTTCTCTTTCAATTTTATTTTTGTTTCCAAAAAGACTAAATAAAAGGCAAACTTTTGTACTTTCAAAATGTCTGGATTGTTTTTCTCAGACATCAACAGATCTAGCTGAAGATTAAAATACTGGATTAACGACTTTTCTCTGTAGTTATTCACACATTTGTCCACACATATATGCAGTCATACGCCATAAATGCATCAGTCAATACAAAAGAAATCTGAGAACAAGAAGAAAATATGGTACATGATTTTTTTTGTTCTTTTGCCAAGAAAAGCAGTTGTGCCAAATGCTAAAGCATCTCAGAGTCAATGGCTTATGGAAGTTTATAATATAAAACACATTCTTTGGGATTTCAGCTCAATTTTTTTTCCCTGATGTAAGATTAATAATTTTATAAATATGGTTGATAAGATGCTGAACAACATTATTTACAACTTAAACCTACTTCTTTCTCCCACAGTATAATAATGATGTCATTTAGCCCACTTGAGCATTCAAAGGGCAATACAGAGGAAGGTCACCAGTGTGAAAGAAACCTAGAAAATTTAAGTTCAGATTCCGAGTATTCCTTACCCTCTAGATCCCAGATATATTCTCCTCTCCGTTCCATCCAATTGTTATAACTGTTAAGCCATCACAATTCCCAGGGAGCAATTTACTGAAGAAAACAACATCTTCTGTTCTTCTAGTCTACTTGGAAAACCATGTAGTGAAAAAAAACCTGGAGGGCCACCTCCAGCATCAGAGGTTTGTGAGAGACAGGTTGGGAGCAACTAATATGAAGGATGCAACATTGTAATGATGTACAGCTGGTTTAGCAGGAGTTTTAAATCTTGTTTTAAAACATTGTGCAATCAAATAACAAATTGTGGATTAGTAAACTGACCAAGAAGAATAAATAACGAACTGTTTGTCTGGAAACTGGGTCTGGCTGTGGGCCTTCTGTAATAGGAAGAGAAGACAAACAATCAAAACACTATGTTTTGCTAATATGTGTGAATATATGTTGCCATAGGGATGTTAATATAATAGAGATCATTTGTTTTAAAAAATAAAAGCCATCAAGAATAAGATCCTCATTATGGTGGATGCCATAGAGACTGCAAGATGATGCATATCTCCAGCAGTTTACAAAGCAAATATAAATTCTGTACTTAATGTAACTAGCAAGTGAAGTCTTCTCAGTGTCAATATTGTTAGAGTTGAAGAAATTCAAGTTCATTTTTTTTTTTCCATAATTCAGTGTGATTTCATTTTTATACTGACTAATCTGGAGATTTAAGGTGAACACGTACATGGTCAGTGTAAACTTAAAGTTTAACAAGAGTGTCGAAAGCTGTATTACAGTAAAACGTTTCCTTACTGCCTTAGTGCCAAGTAAACAATTCTTATAATTAAGGAGGACATGGCAGGAATACTTCTCATTTTTGTTGTCAAGGTAAACATAATTAAAATAAATAATGAGAGAAATCAGACATACATAAGAAAAACATCTTCCACTGAGTGAAAGATCACCCCTAAGTGGTTACATATTCAAAAATCACAATAATGAAACGTTCATATTTTAAGGCCATGACAGTATTGACAATCTTTCTGTGTATAAAGCATTCGTATGACACCAGCACTATAGGTTTGCTTGTAACAGCAGTACTATCACATTAACACCACATTGTTCTGATTTTGTGTGCAGTTTTACACAGAAACCTTGACACTGGACTAATCTGATTAGTGTACTGTGTTTTCTAGTGGCTTGTGTTTATTTTGACAGAATCTAGTGGTAACAGTGCAACTTTCCTTGCAGAAACCCATCTGTGCATATTTTTTCATCGCAAAACCTATGTGATTCCAAGGACCCACTATAAGCATAACAATATATTGAAATTGTTGATGAACTGAAGAAATGTAAATGCAATGTTTGGAACAATTTTTGAGAATGTGACCCTGCAAAAACCAGTGTGCTTAATTTTAATCTCTGCTCACATTTAGGTCACAGTCATATAGATTAAGGATATCAAGTCAAGGGAGGTGATGACACTGATGAAACTGTGCCCTTTTTTATGTTTATGTATGTGTGTGTGTGTGCAGGTGTATGCTATATACAAAAACACATTATATATAT
>NW_009929845.1:2989-28861 GCF_000696875.1 Nestor notabilis | reverse complement strand
GGAGGGGGGCAGGAGACACGGGCAGGTTCACCGGGGTCTCATGCAACGAGCTCTTTACGGGATGCAAATGCGAGGTGTGGAGACCCCCCCGAGCCGGGGTTTTCCCCCCAGACATCGCAGCGATGTTTGTCGGGCCGGGGCCGACCGCAGCACTGAGTCCCAGCTGGTGCGTGAGCCCGAGCAAGGCTGCCCGGACCCTGACCATGCTGCGCAGAAAATGTTGTTTTATCATCTCTGGCGGCTACTTCTTGAAGTTGGGTGTTCTTGTCACTGCTGTTCCTTGATTGTCAGATAACTGCTTGTCAGTAGTATCTCGGTCTGCCTGGCAGGGACCTGAAACCTTTCAGGCAGCTGCTATCGGGTACTAGAAAGACTTCTTTCCTCTGGCAGGGTTACAGGACATGAGTGGGGAATGGACCCTTGAGGCACAGTTTTAATGCATTGCCGTCAAACCCAGGGGTTGTTCAACACCCTGTATTCAGCCAGGGCAAAGACTCATTGCAGAGTAGGCACATTAAGCTCTTGATTCCTCTCCTGTCTTTGACAGTCATTCCTCAATCCCTTGGATGGCAGTGCAGGAAAAGCAGCTTTCCCAGAGCCAGTCCTGCCGTAGTCGCAGGATTTGCAAGTGTGTCATGACAATAAAAAGAGTGGGTTCATGCTGTGGGTTATGTAGATGCACTTCTCAGCCTGCTCAGTCTCTTGGTATGAGAAATCAGTCTCTATCTGACAGCAAGGCCATGCAGAGCTCTTTGCCAAGCATCATTTTTCAAACTACTGCAGAAGCAAGCAGATTAGACCCAGGTTTATTTGCTAGCTCCTGAAACTTCAGAAGCAAGTGAAAAACGGGGGGCTGCCCTCCATTGTAGGACAGCTCATTAAATAAATTCAATCAGTGTAATAAAAAGGCTAGGTTGACATTTATGTCCTAGACATCATATAAAATGTTCCATGTCCTATAAAATACATCTTTCACCACTGAGAAAATGGTGCATTAGTCAAACCATTTCTTACTCCTGGTTTAATAAAATAGAGTTAAATGCAATATCCACAACCCGTGGTATCTGGAATACTGACAGTATTGAAAAAGACGCCCCGCTTTGCCTGGCTGCAGTGAGGTTTCAATAAGTTTTAATATGACCTGAAAGCTTTTGAACATTTCTTCCAGGATGCTTGTTATTTCTTTCTGCCTTCAGCTGAATGAAGCTCTTTCACATTGGCTCCACAAAGGCAGGGATACAGATAATTTAGCTGTTCAGTGGACCTAAAGATATTCAAGAAGAGGGAAGTGCATCAGCCGGCCTTAGATAAAAAGGAAAGACTGTCAGCTTTTTAGACTTTATTACCTATTGCATTACTAACATTTAAATACCAGTGCCCAATTTCACACAGTATTTTTGTGCAAAGTCTGCTTTTACATTCTCTAACTAGCAGGTATTTCCTCATTTACACCTCTTCCTACTTTGCTTCTTTTGCTTTCATAAATTTGTCAGGGCAGATTTCTGAATGACTTCAAACTGGCAATAGCTCATAACATGTCAAGGTGCACACTTCTTTCTGCACTTTCTCTACTATTGCAAATACTTAGGTTTTTAAGGTTAACTATTAAGAATAGAAATTTAGATGCATATTGATAACAAACACTGAACCTTTTTTGCTAGCTTACAGAGTTAGGAAGCAATAAGTAAGGAAGGGATAGCTGCTTGAGTAAATAGGTACTCTGGTTGAAAGGACTGGTTTACAAAGTCACATAGAAAAACACTGCTTTATCTAAGAAGAGCAATGATTTGATTTGATGCCATGTGCTATCAAGGGTTTACATAGAAATAGGTGCTCTCCTGGTGGCAATTTTTTGCTCTGCATGCATTTTGGGTGGTTGTGTTACTCCAAACCACATGTGAGCTATGAACATTACCTCAAAAAAAGTTCAAACAAAACCCCCTTTGATTTTTCACCACACACACTTTCTTTATGCTGTTTGACATTATGCTTTACAGGAAATTACTTGAGGAAAAAACATCCCTCTAAGAGAATGAATAATTCTCCTGTTGCTTTTTTGTACTTCACTACCTGTGAAGTGTAAGTTTTATTAATTCTATGACTATGAATACAATGATTCAGTAGTAGAGACTTCTGAAGGAGCTAAAAGTAGTAGCTTAAAAGTTTTGGCAGTCTTTTAAAATATCATTTTCACATGTTGACCATTTTAGTATAATTTCAGGAGGCAGAATTTCATGTCTGAGTAAATGTGGAAAAAATAGTGCACTTCTCCAGGCTGGTGTTTCAGCTCTTTAGTTTTAACGTTTTAATTGGATGTTTGGGATCCTACAAATAGCGGAGAGAGTGGGGAGCTGAGTGTGGGTGGAGTCATCAGGGCTGCATGATGAGAGCACTTTCCCTCACAGGTAAGGAACACTGTGTGCACTTCCAGGACAGACCCAGCAGCCATGGACTCTTACAATGGTCTCATAAAGTATCAATACCTGGGAAATAAATATTTAACTTTGCTCTATTTTAGAGCATAATGGGCCTCAGAATGCTAATGTTTCTGTAGCTATTGTGTTTCAGTAGTTTCTTCCTGGTAGAGCCTTAGCTACTCCATCTAGAATATTATAATACAATACAGCATTGCATGATATTGCAATATAGTACACATAATACAATGCACATATTCTCACAGAGCACTGAGGTACTTCAGTGTCAAAAGTAACGTGTGGACACTGTGCTTGGTGGAGCAGCCAGGGGAAATTTCCTGAAAAGAATCTCTCATGGGGTTGCAGAATAGCTGGCACTTCAGGAACTAGTGTGCTGCCTTATGAGCTTATGAGGGGGTGCTGCAATGCTGAATACAAACATTATGCTGAAGGTTAAAATGGCAGGAATATGGCTGGCTGGGGGCTAGTATTTATTTCAAAACCTGAGGACCAGTTTGGTTCAGCTGGTTATTTTACTTTGGTTTTTATCCCATTGGCGTAGACTTTACACTTCTCTGTATTATAACATGAAATCAATGGTCTCAAGTAATAACACAGAAACTTTTTGGGGCACGAACACAGAAACTTTTTGGGTCACAAAAGTCTTACAAGCATCGTATTTTTTTTTTTTATTTTTTTTTTTTTTTTTTTTTTTTTGAAAAAAGGGAATTAGAAAGTCACTTCCAGCAGCTTAGTTTTGATCCAGACAAAAGCATGCTGTTCCAGGCAGTGACACCACCAAAATGAGCCAGCCTCGGTTCTGTTCTCCCCTGGGTGCCACAGTATAGGGGAAAGCCGGCATTTTTGTCAGTTCCAAGTGACCCAACCAGTGCTGGTGAGTCAGAACAACATCCCCATCAGTAATGGCATTTATAAACACAGCATGTCTTCTTCCTGAGGAAACAGGCTCCACTCTCTTTATCTATAACACAAAGAAGGAACAACGCCAGATGTGCTGGCAGTGTTATGGAAGGATTTCCCACTCTTCTGACACATGGCAGTGAGGTTATGCCCACCCCAAGGCCCCACCAGCACCAAATAAAATGGAATTATTTGCCACTGACTTGGGTGGGGAGAAGATGAAACTTCAGGGCAACAGCTCAGTAAAAAAACCCCAAATGTTAAAGGAAGGGGCTTTAATTTTTGAGCTCTGCGTGCCCACTGCTGCTGGCAGTGCCCTGGGCAGGAGCTGCTCCTACCCTGGTACCCTAGGAGCATGGCGGAAGCCCCAGGAGCTGTGCAGCCCCACTGCCTTCCCCAGGGCCCCAGTGACGAGGGGCTAAAAATAAAACCCTAATGGAAGGCTGAGAACCTTTTATAACCACGCGTTACTGCACCGTGCAGCTCCTTTGGAAGGACGTGTGGTAAGAAGGGAAGTAGAATGAGCCACAGCTCTTAGCCAGGGCAGCTTCAGTGTGTGAGCTGCTATTTGTGGGCGGCTCAGCATCAATTGCTAGTCATGACATTTCAGTTCTGGATTTCTCTGAATATACAGTTGAAAGCATTCATAATTTCTCTCTGCATCCCAGGTGTTTTTTAATGGAAGGATTGAATTCTAACGGATGAAAAAATGTGCTCTCTTTATTGTAAAGTGAAAGAAAAGCACTGTTTGCTTTGGCCTCATTGATTCACAGGTTGAACACCTTGCTGAGATCTGTAGAGTACACTTGACCTGATGTCAGAAAGAGACTCAAGGTATATCTTCTGCAACTTATTTCTTTATCTTTTTCAAGCCCTGGACAAAGCAGCGTGTATGGCAATATGCTTAAATACCAGTCAAAAGATTACTGAAACTTTGGCTTACTTGGCAGGGAGTAGAGATCAGCTCATGTAAGGAAAATACACTTACACTGGGGTCCTTCCAAGCTGCTCTGTCCCCACTCCTGCAACCTTTACGCTGAGACTGCTCACATAAGCAAGGAGCTGTAAGTGGAGGTGCCTTGAACAGGGGGGAAAGGCCCTTTCAGGGAAAGCAAAGAAACTCTAAAAAAATATGAAGTTGTTACTTTCAAACATGTGAGAATTGGAAGATTTTGAAAAATGAAAAAAGAACCGAAGTTGTGAAAAGGAGGAAACTGCAGCATAAGAAAGTCTGATGTTATAGGGAATTAGAATATTTATTTATCCCAGAGCCAGGTTTTGGGAATTTGCATGAACACAAGTATGAGGCCTTGTGTTATACTTCGAAAATGAGTTTTCCTTGCTTTGATATGGAATAAAATGGGCTAAGAATAAAGGGTCTCCAACTTTATCTCCATATGAATGGTCACAGCACATCAGCCAGCTCACTGAAGGCTCTGCAGTGACTAAATATCTATGTCCCAGTGCCACGTCTATAAAATTATCATTAGTTTTTCTATTGTCTGTACTTCCTTTCATAAAATGAAAGCTGAGATCTTGAAAAAACCAGTAGCATTCTGAAGTAATTCATTGGAAACTTCCTGTGCACATGCTTGTTCCTAAGGAAAGTAGAGACAAAACTTGGAATTCATTATGAATAAAGAAAAATAAGAATCTAATTTTCAAAAGCTTCCCTGTATAATTGATGTACATGTTGAAAATCCAACTGAAACTGAAATCAGACGAGGTTCAGGGCATTTGATCTTTCAGTGGATCGCATCTATTTCATTATCTTCTTTGAGACCAGCAGGAAATAGATGACTGATCCTGCATAAATATCTGCTCAGGGCCCGCATGGTATTTCCTTAAGAAACTGAAAACATTTTAGATGTGATAAAGTATCTCGTCCAAAGGTCCTTCTCAATAACTACATTCTGATTGTACCTTATGTAGAGGGACAGAATAAAATAACTTAACAGTTAATTGCTTCAAGAATGGCTTTTGGAGAACTTAAAGAACTCCTCCCCACCATTCACAAGCTGAGGTTGGTTTCTGCAGTGCAGGACCTTATCCTACCTCCTTTCTCAAATTCATGCTTCAGGCCCTCTTCAGTTAAATTGCAAAACACAGTACCACATGGGAGGAATTTAAATCTCATAATCAATAAGAGAGGTTGCAAAGACTGTAAATACCTCTGCGTGACAGAATCAGTCCACGAACAGGCCATAAAGATTATCTGGAAAAAACAAAAAGGTGGATTCATCAGTACATATCCCAAGTTACCTGTGCTTTCTGTTCCGAATGAAAACAGCCAAGTTTGCGTCTGCTGTGTTCAGGGACGAGCAGAAAAAGCATTCTGTCAGTCCCTGCAGGCTCTGTCATACACCAGTGTATTTACTAATCTCTTTGTTTTAAAAACTTTCTAAGTTGTTGGAGGGATAAAATTTCTTGTAAGAATCTTTTGGATGCTCCATGCATTTACTAAACTGTTTATTAGTCTTTAACACAACACAAGGATTTCTGTAAATGTCTTTAAGCTCTAATCCCCTTACATACGCAGTTTTTATTATATCCTCAAATACCACACTAGGATTTTTCATAGAGTATATGAATCTTTGCAATGATAGCTGATAATCTGCATCAGTTGTCCAGCATAATGACACAGTTATCAATTCAGAAAATGCAAACCTTTGTTAAATACCATTTTTTTCTCAGTAAGGCCTTCAATTGGATAATAAATTCACTGGGATTACAGGGAACAGTTGTCTCCCTCCAGTGAGAAAACAGATGGTTGGTTGTAAGAGGAGCTAAGTTTACATAAATGCTTGTTAGAGGAAAGAAACCCATGAAGAGTCCAGTATGCTATAATTAAATTTGGGGTTTATACAAAAATCATGAACGTATTTATGGAAAGGAGAGGAGGTATTACATTAATCATGTAAAATGTGTTTAGAAGTTCTGTTGAAGGTTTAATATGTATCTCCTAGTGAGCCAGAGGAGAACACATTAAGCTTCGTAAACCGATCGTTGATTAGACTGACGTCAGTGAAAATGCAATTAGTCTTATATATTCCTGGACATATGGAACGGATGTTGCAAAATAGCCAGGAATTAATTTCCTTGATTGCTTTCTTTTTCTCTGGTTTTATTGTGAGTCTTACACCTTGACTGTAAAACTCGAAATTTTAATAAGGCTTGAAATGTGCACAGGAGCTTCTGTGCTGTTCTGCATCTGGGCTTGAGGTTTAAACCCCCAAATCTCCAAACAGCAGAAGAGGAAGAGAAAAACTGTGCTCGATGCTGAAGGTGTGAGAGAGTGCTCCTGGTGGATCCGAGGTAGTCAATCTGACAAGCATCACTGAAGGAGTAATCTTGCGCACTCTTCCTGGACTTCCTGTGTGTCTGCTCTCTTTTGGATGTCTGCAGTCAGCTCTGACTACCCTCACCCTAGTCCTCTGCCTTAGAAGAGGTTTTTAAAGCGCTGTGGCTGTTTCTCATTTCATTGCTGGCTTGTGCTGAGCAAGGCCTTGTTCTGTCAGGATTTATATTAGCTACTTAAAACAGACAGGACAAATGCTTTGGCAGAAACACAGGTTTGTGGAAGATTTTCACCTTGCGGAGGTGCATTTCCCAACTGTGAAACAGCTGTGCCCAGAAAGATTGGATCCATGTGATCATGTTGTTTACTATTTCAGTAATTATCTGTACTGTAACATCCTTCGTGTGTGCCCACTTCTTCCTTGCATAACTAAATCCCTGCCTTGGGTTACAGAGTGATGGAAGGATGCAGTTTATTACTGGCAGCCTGTCATGGTTTAAATCCAGCCAGTAACTCAGCACCACACAGCCGCTCGCTTCCCCTATTCCCCCAGGCAGGATGGGGAGAAGAATTGGAAGAATGTAGACCCCATGGGTTGAGATAAGAACAGTTTAATAACTAAAGTACAGTATAATACTACTAACAATCACAAGGGAAATAACAAGGGGAGAGAATATAAAACTAAAAGGGGAAAGGAAAAACAAACAATAAACCCAAGTGATGCACAGTACAATTGCTCAGCACCCACAGTCTGACCTGAGCAGCAACTGTTCCCTTCCAGGTGACTCCCCCCAGTTTCTATACTGGGCATGACGTGCTGTGGTATGGAATACCCCTTTGGCCAGTTTGGGTCAGGTGCCCTGTCTCTGCTCCCTTCCAGCTTCTTGTGCCCCTCCTCACTGGCAGAGCATGAGACTGAGAAGTCCTCGATCAGGGTAACCACTACTGAGCAACAACTAAAACATCGGTGTGTTATCACCATTGTTCTCAGACCAAAGCCAAAACATAGCACTGCACCAGCTACTAGGAAGAAAATAAACATTATCCCAGCTGAAACCAAGACACAGCCCTGGTCCCTTGCATGGCTTCTGTGGATCTTGGCTGTGGTGACTACATGAGAATAATTGAGCAAACATTTGGTGTATTTTGGTAGTTGGGTTTTCTTTTTAAATTAAGTGGGCATATGTGGCTTGCTGTCCAAAGCTGGGGCACACTCCTCTCTCACCAGTAACGCATGTGCAAAGTGGCTAGAGGTGAGTCTGAGCACAGACAGCGTTGTGGGCTGGTGTGGGTAAGACCTGCCGGGGCCGTCTGCCTGGCCCATCCATGTCACATGTCCCCACTAAGGTTCAGACCCAGGAGAAGTGCCACAACTCCCATCAACATCTACCCTCAACCTTTCACAGTCACTTGCAAGACTCAAAAATTCTTGGAAGTCAAGGACAAATGCAGAAGCCAAACAAATCCCAACAGACCATTTGAACAACCCTTTTTCTAACAGAGTTTTAATGCGTACCAATTCCTTGCTAGCCGTCCACAGCATCCTGATCCAAGGTGTGCTTTGGTAGAAATTGTGAGCTGGTCTGGCAGTATTGTAACTTGAACATGGGTATGTGATTGTATTTCCCCAGGGCTGGGCAGAATTTCTCAGCAATAATTTTCAGGACTTTGCTCAGATACAGGTTCAACTTTCTTTAAATACAATGTAAACATAACAAAATATCCACTGATTAATTTGCATAAAATACCCTATTTTCTTAAACCATGAAAGGGCTAAAATTAAGTGTATAACACATTAAACTCTCTCTCTAGGGAGGCAGAAAACTCTAGTAGGCATCCTGCACAGTCGGTCCATCTATTTTTTTTAATATAAATGAAGTCATTACCATATTTCATTAATAACAGACCTTTTGTGGTTTGGGTTTTAGGGCTGTTAAAAGGCTGGCAGTAGGCAGTAGTTGAGTCATTTATAAAGAGGACTGCTGATAAATTATGCTGGACTTCCTATATCAGTTTAATCTGCATAGCCTTTAAAGTTCAATGCCCAGTGTCATTATAATAATCAAAGTTGAAATTATATATAAAGTATGATTAAAATATTTTATGCTGCTTTCTATTATATGCTCTCTGTAATATGCTGGTCTGAGCCTGCTTGAGTCATTCTTTGACCTCTCGTGAG
This sequence comes from Nestor notabilis, assembly GCF_000696875.1. Taxonomy (NCBI): domain Eukaryota; kingdom Metazoa; phylum Chordata; class Aves; order Psittaciformes; family Psittacidae; genus Nestor; species Nestor notabilis. The sequence continues at coordinate 20,049 of NW_009929845.1, read as the reverse complement.
TATAGAAAAATAAGCAACAAGAATTGCAGGCTCCTGACTGTCTTTTCCAGATTAAAGAACATAAAAACTTAATTGCTATTTCTGATCTGACTAATGCTCTCCTTATTCCAGTGCAGTATTTTAGGTAGCAGCCAGAAACATGCTTTGAGAAACCACACAGGGAAGAAGGAAAGAACAACTTGTGTAGGGACAACGTTATCTTTTATTTTCCTGTTATTTTAAGGCTGGGCAATAATGTGAAGGAGGAAGGCTTATGTTTTGTTCTTTAGATGCTTTGTAATACAGTTAGGCACTTGCATTTCCCGAATAAACAACTCATCCTTTTCTGTATTCCTGCAACCTTTTGGCTTCAGTAATAATGTCTGATAATGAATTTTGCTGGTGACAGGGATGAAGGATTCCCTTTTAACCCAACTTTATGTGGCCGTCTTTCTGTTTAGTCTGCTGACTGTTACGTTTCATTTGGTGAAAGGATAACCAAGCATGGCTGGGTTTTCTTCCTTGGACTGTTCATTAATGTGTGCATCACTAACACATGTGCAGCTTTTCCCCCAGCACTGGAAAGTCGAAACATTTTCAATAGCATGAGGCAGAAGGCTTACACAGCAGTGAGGAGAGGGATATCTACTCTGACAGCCAGGGTCCTCTTGCTTTCCCAGGAGTTCAAGCCACTGATGGAGGTGTGCTTAGATGTAGCTTGGGGTCCTATGCACCCTGAGGATGAAGATGGCTGAGTCATTGCCATGAGATCGGTAAAGAAACTTGGGCACACAGAGGGGACACCTTGTTCCTTCTCACATTGTTTGCCTGCTCTCTGCAGCAGTCAGACAGCTGGAAAGCCTTTATTGCTAAAATTGCCTCCTCGTTTCCTCTTTAATGAGAATTCAGGGGAAAAAAAATAAAATCCAACAACCAAACAAACTTTGCCTAACACAGAGAGGGAGAACAGATAGAAAAATCTGGTTATACAGGGTAATATTTCATAAAGCTTAACTCATCATCAGTGCTAACAGAAATTTCGGAAAGGGCACCCCAGATAGTGCAAATCTACACGGAATTCTTGAGTTAAACCCTGAACTTGATATTTTTTTCCCTTCTGTAGGGTTCTTGTGTCCTTTTGATGAACAAGTGTTCTTGCTTTTATTAGTATCTCCTACACTAAAAGAAAAAAGCAAGAAAAATGCAAAGAACATGCTAAGTGGGAAGGCAAAGGTACATGGGGAGAATTCAGGATGTTGAGACAGCTTAACATGTTTTCCATATATTCCTACTTTTTCTAACAGTGATACTAACTTCAGATATCCAAGTACTATAAAATAGTCTTCTGTTGTTAATTTAGTTTCAAGGAGCAAAAGTAGTTTAAGACTGGACTTTTGTTTCTACAGTTTTATAAAGAATGAACACTTACAGCCATAACCTTGAGTTATTTGAAGGGAGGTAGATGGTATGGGGGTTTCGCTTGAGATTTTGTTTGGTTGATTGGAAACATTTAGGATTTCTTTCTAGTAAAATTAATGACCTTGGTGATTTGCTTCAGTAATATCTCTATAGAGGGCAACAAACTAAACACTGCCAGTTTTGTGGGGAATTAAAAATATGTTAGTGTTGTATGTGCCAGTTCAAAACCTGGCCAAGGTTTAGAAGCCTTGGTCAGCAGCATCCTGGGATGGGTCACCATTTGAAGTCCTCAGAGAGATCTGCTGTTATTTGATTCTCAGTCACAACTATTCTTGTTCAGAAACATCATCTCATCTTTCATCTGGTAGCTCTGTTACAGGACTACAGAGTAAACTACGCTGATGTTTTTGGTAACCCACTGTCCATATCAATGACAGTATTATAACTCACTAGTACAGATTACAGAAAGTTGGGAGGTTAGCCCAGAATAATTGTGTTTTCATTAAATCTAATTTTTCTTTATTTTCTGTATCATTAAATCAAAGTTTATCTTTGCAATTTTCTATTTTTCTCCCCTTATCTAAAAGTATTAGGGTTCACTGTCATTAAACCAGCTCTCTGGAACTGTAATGGCCCTCCAACGAGGAGCTCCACCAGTGCAGAGATTTAAGGAGTGTGCTCAAGTGGATTTATCTTGAGTTCAGTGAGGCTGAAAACAGACCCAGAATTGAAAGTCTACATAAATTTTTCACAAAGAGACAGCATCCAGACTATTGAATGCATAGATTCAGTTATAAATTAAATCCTCAATATGAATAAAGCTAGGGGGTTTTCCTTAGATTTTCCTATAAATATAAGGATCTCGCTTGACTGCATCAGGAATTTTTGAAAGAATTGTAGTAGAATATTTGTAAAGGGGACCTTCAGTAGAAACATTGGTGTATTTTTACTACAGTATATCAAGTTAAAGTAAGCTTAATATTTCCTCTTCCAAACGCCTTTATCAGAGCAATTTTATTTCAGCTCTTGACAGTAAGCTGGAGGAAGGCAGGGAAAAACTAAGCATGCTCTTAGGACCAGATGGAACTAATTTTGTTGTAGATAAACTGAGATAGACACCATGCAGCTGCATTCCTGTGAAGGGTCTGAAATTACAGTGGTACTCAGTTTCTCATCATTTATAGATGCAGTGGTTCCTGACACCTTCACACCCTGCACTTTAACTCTGCAGGTCAGCACAGTTCACTTATGATCTCTGGAACAAATGATGTGGAAAAGACAACAACTCACTTGTTGGTAGCAGAGGTGTGAAATTTTAGTGCGTAATACAGTTTCTCAATGCTGGGTGCTGCCTGTGGAGGACATGAGGTTGCTTCCTTGCATCCTAAACACTACACATTCCCTCTAGCAGAGCTGCCTCACATTGTACATAAGCTGCTGGTTCTTTGTCGCAGTACAGATGGGAGCAGCAGCAATGGCTGGGGGTGCCAGTCGAAGGCTCAGCACCTGCTGCCTGCGTGCACCTTCTCTCACACAGTTGTTGCTGTTTAAAATATCTTCTACTCAAATCTAAAATGGTGTTTTGTAAGCTCAGAGCAGTAATGCTCCAATATTTGAACTAGCTATCTCCTTCATAGTATTTCCTGTTTTCCCCTTTTCATTATGCATTCTAGGGTCTCTACAAAGCAGAGTTATTTTCCTCTTCTATATTGATGAGAAGGTGGATGTTTTCCATCTAGTTGCCAGAGAAGCAATATTTGGGGATTTTTAAAATTATTATTTTACTTCTGTATCAGGATAAGAGGACAGTCAGGCATTTCTGGGGCTTTCTGTGGGTCTTTGCCCAGCCTTTTGTTGGGGCAGTTTAGGCACCATTCTTGAAGAGCTGCTCCCAGGTGCAGGACTTGGGGCTGATAATGGGGTCCACCAACAGCCCTCGACTTGGCAGGTGATGAACCAGGGCCAGGGGCGGTCCAGGGGGCCCAACTGGGAGCAAATGGGGTGAGACCAGGGGCACAGCTGTAGACAAGCTACAGCATGCATTCAAGGGGTTCATCTAGGAAGCATGGCTGGAGACTGGCACTCCCGTGGTGCCACTGGGACAGCAACTGATGACTCCAGGCTGAGCTGAAATGGGGTCCTGGGCCATGGGCAGAGTGTGGGGAGGCCCATAGTGGGGCAGGGCAGGGTGAGTAAGGCCTGTTAGTGCCCACGGGACTCCTCGCCTGTCACTCTGGGTAGCACTATGGCCATAACCAGCAGCAGGACCCAGTGGTTAAGTTCTGACTCGATAGTGCAAACCCTTGCATTTTATTCTTACCACTGAACACCACCACCACCACCCTGCTACATGGTCATGATCATGCTTCTGTTTCTCCATCCATAAAAAGGAGGACGGCAGGTCTCACTGGGAAGGTATAGGGCTTAGTTGCTTACTGAAACTCTGCATAATAAAAATGCTTTCTAAGCATTGTTAATTAGTTGTTACATTATTTGTTGCTGACGGAATGTAAAATATTTTGAAGGAAATCCTGGCCCTATTGAGAGAGCAGAAACATCTCTTTCCTTTTCCTAGAACAGAGATTTCAACTCGTACAACTGCATATATCTTCAGGGAATCTCTTCATGCTCTTGTCCTTGATTATGTGTCCTTGGAAGATGCTATATCAGTAAGATTTTAGGCATATTAGTTTTATGCATTAAAGCATTTTTTAAAATTCAACAGTGGCATCAGTTTCAAAGCAAAAGGAAAACTCTAATAAATAGAATACACCCAACTGTGCACACATCTTTTTCTGGAGAAAAAGGATGAGCAAATAAACACGTGGTGTATTTCACTTGCACTGCTGACAACTGTGACAACTGCGCACTTGCACAGTTGGAAAGTGCTCAGAGATCATTATGAGGATCTCAAGAGAACAACCCGATAAAACAGCAAAGTGATGCACTAAAGAGCATTAGAGAGATTCCTACTGACTGCAGCAGACTTCAGATCAAGCAAACACAAATCCGTGTCTTAAACAGAGACTTAAAGGCAATGCTGACAAACACGTAATCTGAGTCTGGATGTAGCCAGAGAAAGCAGAGTACCTAGGTCAGGATTTTATGAGTCTTCCTGGCTATGTCTGTACAAAAGATTAAACTTCTATGCCTTTAAAATAGCAACACTATATATGTTTATAGTTTCTGATTGCTGGGTTATTTTGAGTACTCAAGTAACATACTTGTTACTGGCGTATGTTCTCTAGGTTTCCACAGAGGAGTATAAAGCAAGAACTGGATTGCAATATAAAGCTATACATAATGTCAAATACTATTATTTATCATGTAATGTATACATGATGTTAAATACTAGTAGGATTTATAGAATGTAACTTTGAATCCTGACAATCATCTGATCTGTCTTCAAAGCCAAGACAAACATCTATGTCTGCATCCTTCCCAACACAAAGCCTGTTCTATGGAAAAATGCAGAAAAATGAAGATCTCTAAGCCCCTCCAGACAATTTCTTCTGCTGTCTGATTGTTCTTATTGTTCAGCAAACTGCCTAACCTAGATTTCCTTTTGCTGTAATTTAAATGTTACTTCAGTCATTTCCATGCGGATCTGGAGGAAAGTCTATTGCCTCCTTTTCCCTGCCTTTCTGAACAAAAAGACTGAAAGCATCTCCCTACACCTTCTCCTTGCTAATCAACCCCAGTTTTTTCCCTGTCAGTCACACTTTCCAGATGTCTGATCACCCTGTGTTCTGTGCAGGATCCTTCCCATGTTTTTTTCTTGGAATGTTTTAGAAGGACTTTGAACTGGACCCTTTCTGCAGAGGCCTTGTGGAGGGCCAGCGGGAGGATGAGTTGTGTGTCAAATACCTGGGTTTCTGCAGTACTACCCACCACCATGTAGCTGCAAAGATGAGCTCATGGGATGGCACTGAATCACATTCAGTTTATTCGCTGTCATACCCAGGATCCTTTCTGAGGAACTATTACGTACTTGGTTATTTCTCTTCTTGTTCTTCTGCAGCTGTCACAAATGTGATGCTCTATGCTTGTTGGTACTGAATTGCGCTCTTTTGTCTGAATTTTGCCATAGCTGATCAAAATCTCTTTAATTTGACCTCCTAAAGAGCTTACAGTTTGGCATTGTCTGCAAATTAAAGAAAGGTGCAAGTCACACGTGACTTGAAATACCAGGTCTTTCCATGGTACTGGAAAACCCTAATAGGTATATCTTCCATGCTGGCTGTGAATCCTTGACAACTGTTCTTTCATTACAACTATGTAGCTGGCTGTGCTAGCTCATTTATAAGAATCTCATAATGTCAAAAGGCAAAGATGCAAAGAGATGATAACTACTGCTTTTTCCCTGTCCGCAAGGCCTCTGAGCCTGTCAGAAATGGAAAATAAAATGAATTTAGTTACAACTTGTCCTGGACAAGCCCATGGTGACTGTTGGTTATTACCATACAAATTTGAAGTGCTATAATGGGGAGACTGCTTTATTGTCTGTTCTTGGGCTTATTTTATTCTTAAATCTCATAATCTAGCTAGAAATTCTTTTACATAGCCTTCCTGCATTGAGAAGTCATAAACTGTGCTTGCTCTTTCCCCATCTTCTGAACTCAATCTATTCTGAACAGTTCTTCAGAGATAATTGCTAACAGATCTGGTGTCAGCTAAACTTGATGGAATTTGTCTATCAAAAAGCATTTATCTTTCCCAAGAAATTCTCTGCCCTGTTATGTCTTACAATAGCCTATGTTCTACACCTTTCTGTTGCTGTTAGTAACCTGTGATCAGATTGGGATGACTTTGAAGTGAGAACCAAAGCAATGAAAATCCATCTTTCCCAGCATACTCTACTACGCCAGAGAGGGACTCTTCATCAGGGACTGTAATGATAGGACAAGGGTAATGGGTTCGAACTGAAACAAGGGAAGTTCAGGTGAGGGTGGTGAGGCACTGGAACAGGCTGCCCAGAGAAGTGGTGAATGCTCCATCCCTGGCAATGTTCAAAGCCAGGATGGACAGAGCCTTGGGGGACACAGTCTAGGGTGAGGTGTCCCTGCCCATGGCTGGGTGTTGGAACTAGATGATCTTAAGGTCTTTTCCAACCCAAACCATTCTATGATTCTATTATCAGCTTTCTTCTCTCCATTTTTCTGTTCATCAGTTATCTCCCTAGTTCTGTAGAATAATCTTTTAGCCAGGCTGTGTTATTTCACACTGAGCAATCTTCATTTCTGCAGTTAGCCCTCTTTGCTTCAAAGCAATATGAGCATTTTGTTCAGATTTGTTTTAAAATACAGCACTTGGCTACCTCTGCATTCCTTTCACAGCTGATACTTGACAATCCACTTCTACTGAATCAGTTGGTACTATATTCTTGTGTTAAGTCACTTATTTCATTTCTTAGCCAAGGCCTCAACGTATTTGATTGCCTCTCTTTGCCATATGACACAGGAGCGTGTGCATCAGACATTGGGATCACATTCCCACCTACTCCCATCCCCACAACGCCTCCTTATTTAGCAGCTCATGTGAATCAGCTCATCACTCCTGGCCTCTTAAAATACAGCCTCTTCCAGCAAATCAGCTCTTCTTTGATCTTCCAGCAATTTCACAAGGCCTGTCCCCAATCACAGCTCTGCCGTGCTAATAATCCTTGACTACAGCACTCATTTGTAATAATCTCAAAATGATTTGTTTTTATTTATTTTAGGTTTTGCAACAGAACAAGCAAGTGCTAACATGTTTATGATTTGAAAGAACAGTGATAACTTCTCCGATGGTGTGGGAGAGAATAGGAACAAAAAGTAGTCCACATTTTGTTTCACTTTCCTGCCACCACCTGGGGAAGAAATAGGTCCTGTTTACACAAGCCCAGAAAAAGTAATTGGTTAAATGCTGCAGTTGTACAGTTGGAAAACAGCTTCTGCCATAGTTGGCATGGACTGTGGTAGGGATATGCCGCCCAGAGGTTTTTCATGGATTACTTGCACAGCCTGACCCTTTCCCTTTTTCCTCTCTGTAGATTATCAATTCAGTGGTATTGCTGATTCTGCTGAGTGCCCTGACTGATCCTGACCAGTACCATCTAACCAGTGCTGAATTAGGGGGTGAATTTGAATTTATGGATGATGCCAGTAAGTACAAACTGCCTAAATACTAGCGCTCATTGCTCCAGTTTTATGTAACTGTCCTATCATTTCACGAATTGCTGTCCTTTAATTATTGCTTCACCTTGTTATGTTAAAGATATTTTCATTGTGAAAGGTGTATTCATGGCAGAGTTCAAACTAGTAGTAATCTTATCTGCTACCTATTAGTAATCCGTGTGCTTGGCAAAGGCTGACCCTTGACATGGCGATGTTATTGCTGAGCATGATGCAAAAAGCCCCAGGGGGATTTTGCAAGACACAGGATGATATGGAGTCTCTGCACCTCCTAACACCATGTCCTGTAGTGCCTGCACAGGCATAAGAACCCGTGCTGCTTCTTATGTAACTGGCTGAATGTGTTCATTCATGTTGTACATACTTACACACCTGCCATGTGTACATGGCAGACTTGCACAAATCTGTTGTAGTAGATGCAAGTATAAATATTAACTGTATGGTCATAAGCATATTAGCAATAACACAGGGTGACTTCCTTCTCTCATCAAAGGCCATGATAGAAAATCTTCATTATCATTCCAGGGGAGGGTGGGCTAGGCCATTTATGTCTTCTGACAAAACCTGCTGTCTGTTGCAAATGTTTCTTTCTTCCATGACTTTCAAATTATTTGGTGATGTTTGGTCTGTTGATTTCCTTTAACTATTTAGTTTGTAACCAAAAAAGTTCTCCCTCAATGTGATTTTGATAAAAATGTCTGTTTATTTTCGTTTCTGCTCACAAGATTGTTACAGTCAACATTTCTCACAGTAATCTGAAAGAAGGTCTCCTGCTAATTATGCTGGTGTCTTGCTGCTCAGAATCACACCCATCCACAGCAAAAGGCTCTAAGTCCTTCAGTAAGAATATCAGTAGGAAAAGGAAAGGCCCCACACATGAGGAAAATAATTGCACCCATGGTGGGTCAGAGCTGCTAGGTATTAGTTAAGGGATGCTTATTTCCACAAGGTCTTTAGTGCAGATATGCCTAACTCAGTTTATTAGAGGGGCAATTACTACTTTATTGAGTCTTCATTGAAAAGCCACCTACAATTTCTAACTAAAAATCTGTTTATATAACTGGATTTAAGAAAGTAAGGACCATAGCAGATACAGATGGGCTCCTAGCTGATTCTGACATATTTAAACTGACTGCCTTGTCCTAATTCTCAGAGATTAACCTTGGTAATGACTGTCTGTCAGTGTGGTTTTATATAGCCGACATCAGAGTCCTGCCAGTGCCTAAGGCTTTAAAATTGTAATTCTGTTTTGTAATGCAATAGCTGTCAGATCAAGTACATTGGGGATTTCCAGCTACACTTGAAAATTGTATTTTCTGTATTTTTTATCAAGGTTTCTGAAGTGAACCCTGCAAGACTGTAAAAGGATGGCTTGTGGGCCAAGTGACCTCATTTCTATTTGGTAAAGGAAACATTTCACAGGCGGTTAAATTACTAATGAACATTTGAATTAATGTCTCCTTTTATTTTTTGACTCCCTCTAGTTTAATGCCTTGCTGAGTAAAGGCAGCTGAATCAAGCAACTGGCTTTTATAGTTACTGGAAATAGCTGGCAGGAGATAATTTTGTTCTTTTCTTCTTTAAGTATTACTATATTTGTTCAAATCTGAGGAAACGCTTTCTTACAAGATAGAACAGCAACAAACTTCCAGATGCTCTTCTCTTGTCCTACTTTTATTTGTCTTTTTTTCAAGAATTTCCCAGGTTAGCTGCATGGGCTGAAATTCTTAGATGTGAGACCATATGTATGAAATAGAGGAAGATACATCAATTTTTATGCTAATGAAGGTCCCAAAGTTGTTATCTATATGTACATGTGTTCACGAATAATAATAATGGAAATAGTAGTAACCATTCGTACTAATTTTGATGCTCCTATCAACAACAAGCAAAAAAGTAAATTACAAGTGCCTGTGAAATTGTCACTCCCTTTCCCTCCCTCCTCAAGCAGGCTTCTTCATAACAGACCTGAAAATATGATCTGGAAATAAACTTATCAGCTGAGTCACAGTAGTGGAATTACAGCTAACTTGAAGTTTATGATAGATTTCCCTTGACTTCCAAGAAACCAGGATTCCCCCAGTATTTGTATTCCTGTTTATTTCTGGCTGTGCTCAGGCGTGGTTTATGAAGAATTTTCATTTTTCTGTTCCAGCAGTGGGAAAAACTCCTGCCATGCATAGAGCCAGAGCCAGCATAGTGCAAACTGCTTGAAAATGCCAGTGCAGCATCAGTTCTCGAATGGCTGCTCAGCCTAAATTTCAGGATTTAGCATGGTTCCCAGGGTGTTACCAGAGGCTCCAAAATGCCTGTTTGATTAAGGACAGAAGGAATTTACCTGAGCACTTAGGAAAAGCTGTAGGTTATAGCTTTTCCTTTCTATTTTAGAAAAGGAAACAAGGCAGGGGAAAGTCTGCCAAGACTTGCCATGCGGCAGATGGAGGTACTGGAAGACACTGTGTGTGTGGTTTGGATGGCTTTCTGAGGTGTACATCTAGGAGCCAGGGAAAACGCTGGGCTTCCTCCTGTGCTGCATATTCAGCTAAGCCCATTTAGTCTCATCTTTCTTTTTATTATTTCCTTGGGGCCTGAGGGAGTTTATGAACTAGAAGCTGGACTAGGAAAAAATAGAAATGTGTGAGCTGCCCAGTGTAATACTGCTGCTGTTAAAAGACTAGTAATCTCTGGTCAGGAGATGGAAAAGCCCTATAAGTTGTTTTGACTCCCCAGAGGGTTTCACCTGAACCTCCTGCTCAGCTTCTCCAGATCCACAGACCATGATCCTGATGTGTCAATGGCCCAAACAAGCAGAGAATATTGCTTATATTTTCTACCTTCACAGTTTCACAGATGTGTGTGATACTTCATAAGCCATATGAAAAAGACTGAAATCTTTTTCAAAGTTCCCCTGTAGAAACTGAGGGGAACTTTGACTCTGATGTCAGCAACTCGGGCCAAAATCCACCTGTGTCCCTGCCGTGGGACGGGCAGACAAGACAAGCAGAGGTTGCAGGGCAGGGTAATGTGATAGTCTCTTTGTTGAACGTGACATGCATCCAGGGCTTAAAAAGATTAATGAAAATAGATAAATTTTAACAAGGAAACCTACTGACAGCAGGCTCGGACTTCTTTTGGGGGTTAAATGGACGTGGTAAAGTAGGTACCCTTCCTGCTGCAATCCATCAACACCACCAGGTAGCATGAGCCCCATGTCACGCATAGGGAGGGGGAAAAAACTAGATCCCTGCTCCCGTGTAGCATAGTCAGGGCTGCATCTTCCTTTCTAGCTTTATCCCCTGGAGTAAATGACCTGGGCTCAAACATGCAGCAAACTCTTTCCTTCTCAATGGCCTCCTTCCTTTGCTGGAGAGAAAATGCCACTGCCACACAGGTTGTGACCCAGGAGGCTGCAGAGTGGCTGCCAGCAGCAGCACTGAGCTTGCACAAGCAGCTTGGAGGAGAGTGAGGCAGTAATCCTTAGCTGGCAGTAAGGAAGCCAGGCTGCTGGATAAATAAGGCTAGGAGGGTGGGCAAGACTGCCTGAGGATTGCAGGCTGCTGACCAGCAGCTTTCTGGCCCCTGCCGTTGGAGCTGTGAGCCAGTGATTTAACTGCAGGGCTGGGGCAGGTGATGAGCTGGAGGATTTGAGGTCTCCATCACTCCACCAAGGTCCTGGCTCAGGGACAGGGCTCACTGGCTGCTCCTCTTTGTCCCCGCAGCACCCACCACCAGCCTCCTTTAGACAAGGAGAGGGGAAGGCAAGGTGTGTGAGATGGCTTTGAGGGAGCTCCAGTTGCAGAGCTTGCTGTGTGCACAAGCACCCGTGGCAGGAGCTCTGCCCAGCCCCAGTCTGGTAGGAAGGATCTCACTGCAAGGTATAAAAGGAAAAAATCCCCTAACTGGTTTCTTTAAACCCAAGCAGAAAACTCAAAAACCATCTAGGACAACAGGCTGTATAACCACTGCAGTGGTCCAAGTACTTCTAGCCTCAGTGCAACAGAAAGTACAGCATGGCTGGGAAAAAAATCACACACCCCTGTTAGCTTCTCATTTAATGTACTACATATCTAGTTTTGTTCTGATTAATTGAAGCTGACACAGCTCAAAAAATCCAATGAAGCCTTAAATGAGAAAGAACCCGCTTAAGCCAACTAGGACTTGGCACAGGAGAGCACAGCTAGAGGGACAGCAATGACGGGGAGCATGAGTATGTCAGACCAGAGGCTCGATGTCAAGTTTATCGCAGTTTGCTAGGCTCTGGCTCTGAACCAGTACTGCTGCAGTCACAAGCAGGGTGACGCCTGTAACTGCTGCATCTGCTGCAAATGACAATGGCACAGTGAGTAGGTGGCTAGGATTAAGAATGGACAGAATAAATACATGAGCAGTGCCTTCAAACTGGTGGTTAGAATGAAAATATTGATCCAAGAGCCTCTTTTACAAGAGGTTCAGGAGAGGTTAGTGGCTACAAGCAGCTATTTCCACTTCTTTTCTTTCATTTACCTCGATTATACTTGGTCTATTCAAAATCATTTTGATTTCACAGGATGTATGTGGGCAGCCAGAGTAAAAGACCACACAGTTAAGTAAAGAGGCTGCAGTATCTTTTATTGGTACAGGTTTCTTTTGTGGGTGCTTCTTCCTCTTGAGGGCAGAATTTAGATCACCTCTAACAAGCACAGCACTTCCTTATAGCTCCTAAAAAGATGGAGACTGGTTATGGCAGTGCAGCTCAGATGCCTGTGCTGGATTATCTGGTTCTCTACACAGTCAGAGAGGAGAAGGAGGTGCCAATGAAGAGCAATTTTGTATGAAGAGCAATTTGGGATACTCTGAGATGTTATTCCCTCCTGAATTAGGAGCAGGGAGCCCAGCTGCCTCTTGATGGCATTTCCAAGCACCCACAAGCCAAGCTGCATAAAGCCACCAGGAAGGAAACAGTGAGTGCAGGGTGCAGCTAACTTCATCACTGAGTGCTGATGCCTCTCCTGGGTGAGAACTGCTAATTTTGATCATAAGACAAATATTCAAGCATTTGCACTCTGAGTAAGGTCATCTGGACTCCAGGCTCTCATCAGGCTACAGTGGTTTAAATGTGCTCCTCCAAGTGTCCAAGAAAGGGGCCCCATCCATTAAATTAGGAAGTAGCACATAATAGGGCTTCTTCTGCTGCATTTGAGTCCCTTTGCAAGGCAGTGTCTTGGGAAAGGGAAGATCTGGGTTCCTAATTCCTTAATCCCGCTCTTGGTAGGCATTGTTCACAAGGAGCTTGTAGCCTAACATACATAAGCACGCTCTGGGGATGCCCTCACCAGCCAACAACAGTCTGCTCTTGCTCATTTTTCTGCCAGCACCACAAGTCTCAGGTTCCTTTCTGCATCAAGGGCCAGCAGAAATCTGGTTTAGTGTTGGCAGAAGGTGTAAGATAGGGCAAGATTTGTGTTCCCTCAGTCAGAGGAGGATCAAAGATTGGGTCCTTTGTCTTCTACATGCATCATTGTACTGGTAGGCTGGAAGAAGTGACAGACAGCACTTAGGGTCTAACCGTCCTCTTCAGCCATGAGAACCTGTACTGCTGCCTGGTGGTGGTAGGTGAGACCTGACCACATCTACCAGATCTGGATGTTTGATGGGCCTTCGATGAAGTCTTCAGGGCATCTGTCCGCAACCTGATTTTGATGTAGCCAGGGAGGCAGAGAGACTGTCCCATGCTGTAGGATGATACTGATCATGTGCTGGAGTTAGATGTTGTGTCAAGTCTGTGATCAAACGGAGCCATCTTCACACTTTGAATGCCTCCGAAGTCAGGCAGTGATAGGTAGTGAACAGCCTGAACACTGTCATGTATTTGTGTGTCTCAAGTCTACCATGTGTCTCACAAAGCAGGTAGTTAAAATGCACTTGGTGACAGCAGTGTGAACAGCAGTTTCCTCACAGATACCTGGGGAGGTGGGATCTCCAAAGTCATGTCCTGTATACCTCACATCCTCTCTCCTCTTTGTGCACTGGCTTAGCCTCAGAAAAGTAGTTGAAATGTTCAGTTGCACTCCCAAACTCACTAGAAGGTTGGACTCAGAAATACACTTTTGGTATCCTGACTATGGCCTGTAATAGTGCTATTGAGGGAGGTGTATATGAAAAGATGAAACATACATAATTTTTCCCCCCAGGATCTCCTTCCAGCAGTTTGTGGCTTAGGAACTTCTTATATCTTACGAAAACTTAATTGAAAGCTGAGCAGCAATAGAAGAAAAAGATAGGAGTCCTGTAATTACTCCAGCCAAAACCTTAAAGAATATTTTCTTTCCTTTACTACTTCACCTTTCCTGACAGCTATACATCTTCATTAATAAACTTTATACCTCTGTAGTATTGTTGGTTGAAATGAAAATTTCCAAGATGTTATTTCTTCTCTAAGATGCCTCTACCTGCCAGTTTCGCTTTTAAAAATTCATTTCTCCTTTTCCAGAGTTTTTAGAGATAAGTGAGCAAAGATATACAGCAGCTATTAGTGCAAAACCAATCTGTAGTGTAGGAAAGCAGACACTTTCTGACTACAGATGTCATCATCACCAGCAAAATAGTCTTCTTGTCAAGACTGCTGCTGGTTTTTTAAAATCCTCACAAAAATTAAACCATTCATGACATCTCTACAACCTCATAGAGGCTGCAGAGCCTTGCACAGTGTAATCACTGTCTGTGCTTCTTATATTTAAGAGGTATCCCACAAAAGCCACAGATTTCCTTCAGCAATGGCTGAATATGCACCTGACTCCCATCTCCACCCACTTCCTACCCTGCTCTGCATTAGGTGAATGGCAAAATAACTGAACCAAGCTCTGAATTTGTCTGTAATCATTTTGACATGTTTCTCTTCCAGATATGTGCATTGCCACAGCAATTTCTCTTCTTATGATTCTGATCTGTGCAATGGCTACATATGGCGCATATAAGGTAATTCATTATATTTGGTAAAGACGTGAATCAAGTGAAACATAAAACTGTAGAAACAAAATTAAGAAAATTGCTTTCTAACAATGTCTTGTTTAGTTGTTTAGCTGAAAACTGAGAGGGAAAAAAAGTCAAAGAGGCAGCATAACTGATTGCTTAGATTGATGGTATCCCAGGGCCCCATGCTGCAGGCAGGAAGAGTGCCCAGTTGTGTTGAGTGTCTGCAGTTTCAAGTATCAGTAAGCTCTGGACAAACTGGGAATTCAGAGAACTGAATGTTGCACCTACCAAAGTTAAGGGTATATTTTCCACATTCACCTGCCAAGCCTGTGCTTTATCCCAATATTATTCCTATTAATTAGGGGGGAAAAGTATCATGTGGTTTCTAAACGTCCTCCTATAATGAGTTGTGGGACTTACGCCACACATATTCATGCAGTTCAGCAACCAGACTGGCTTGGCCAGCCTTTTTGGCTGAATACCATATTTTAGCTGACCTAACACTGCCTTGTGTCAAATATTCCTTACAGTTTAGTGCAGAAAGACATATATCCTCCTATTTTAACTTGTGGCTGATGAGTTTTTGTTTTATTTCCTTTTTAGCAACATGCAGCTTGGATCATCCCTTTCTTCTGTTACCAGATCTTTGACTTTGCTCTCAACACGTTGGTTGCCATCAGTGTACTCGTCTATCCCAGCACAATTCAGGACTATGTCCGCCAGCTGGTAAATCACTTTATGTTCACAAGCCTTTGTGGGGGAAAAAATGTGCAAGGTGCACTGTCTGTCCTCTATTCTAGCCCATGGTTTGCTGTTGACTTATTATGCAGTCCTTGAAAGTCCCCTCAGTCCTTGCTAGTGTGTGTTCAACATCCCTTGCAAGGTTACATTACTAACTTAATACAATATTTGTGCAGAGCTCTGGAATTCTGCAATATCATGGAAGCTCTCAACACCACTTCATTTATGAATATGAGACTCATATTGCAAGACATAGATAATAAGTAATTGCTTTTGGATTCAGAGTTATTGTGTTCCTATCCAGTGGCTTGTTTTTGGTGCTATTTCAAGGATGTTTTGTTGCTCCTTTTAATTTATTTCCTGGCTTTAACACGGATTTCATTAGGCAGGAGTTCAATTCAATGTAGGTTTGGTTTTGCTAGAAAATATTTTTGGATCCTGTCTTAGGGACAATTAGAGGCTCCCTTCTTGCTGTGGTCTCCTTTGGCCAAACTTCCATAGCCAGTATTGTGTGAATTTACAGGATATGATTGCGACCACCTAAAGTAAAGACATGTCCTGGGTTCAGCTACAGCAGTCATTTTTTTTCTCCTTCTTAGTAGCTGGTGCAGTGCTGTGTTTTTGACTTTCAGTCTGGGAACAACGCTGATAACACCGATGTTTTTAGTTGTTGCTCAGTAATGTTTACTCTGACCAAGGACTTTCTCAGTCTCATGCTCTGCCAGGGAGGAGGGGAAGCCAGGAGGAAGCAGAGACAGGACACCTGACCCAAACTGGCCAAAGGGGTATTCCATACCACAGCACGTCATGCCCAGTATATAAACTGGGGGGAGTTACCCGGAAGGCCCAGATCGCTGCTCGGGTCGGGCTGGGTATCGGTCGGCGGGTGGTGAGCGGTTGTGTCCTTTTCCCTTGTTATTCCTCTTGTCATTATTATTGGTAGCAGTAGTGGTTTGTATTATACCTTAGTTACTGGAGAGCTGTTATCTCAACCCGTGGGAGTTACATTCCTTCGATTCTCCTCCCCATCCCTCCGGGAGCGGGGGGAGGAAGGAAAAGGGGGGGAGTGAGCGAGCGGCTGCGTGGTTCCAAGTTGCCGGCTGGGCTTGAAACACGACAAGACAAGAGCCCACGAGCCACTGTCTCATCACAGAATCACATGCCGTGTCCAACAGGGTTCATGTGGAGTCACAGATCTCTGGAGAAGCCACCACTGCAGCTGTCTCTGAAAATCTGCCTTGAGAACCTGAATAGAGATTTTCTTGGCTAAGAACTTCGTTGTGTGGAGGGAACACTAGCTAGGGCAGTATAAAAGGTGTTCCCCAGGTGTTCCCAAGGGCTCAGTATTGGAGCTAGTTCTGTTTAATAACTTTATCAGTGATCTGGACAAGGAGATTGGTTGCACACTCGGTAAGTTTGCAGCTGGCACCAAGCTGGGCAGGAGTGGGCTTCAGGGTAGGAAGGCTCTACAGAGGGATCTGGACAGGTTGGATCAATGGGCTATTGTATGAAGTTCAACAAGGCTCAGTGCCTCCACTAGGGCCACAACAACTCAGAGCTCCTTTTTCTACAGAATTTCTGTTCACTCTCAGTATGGTCCCTAATCATCCCCCTGTCCTGCATACTGGTGAGGCTGCACCCTGAATCCTGTGTTCAGTTCTGGCCCCTCACTATAAGAAAAACATTGAAGTGCTGGAGTGGGTCCAGAGCAGGGCAATGAAGCTGGTGAAGGGTCTGGAGCACAAGTCTGATGAGGAACAGCTGAGGGAACTGGGGTTGTTTAGTCTAAAGGAGGCT
>NW_009929845.1:0-2958 GCF_000696875.1 Nestor notabilis | reverse complement strand
CTCAGGGGGACATTATTGCTCTCTACAGCTACCTGAAAGGAGGTTGTAGTGAGGTGGGTGTTGGTCTCTTCTCCCAAGTAACAAGCGATAGGACAAGAGGAAGTGGCCTTAAGCTCTGTCAGGGGAGGTTTACATATTAGGAAAAATTTCTTCACCAAGAGGGTTGTCAAACACTGGAACAGGCTGCTCAGGGAAGTGGTGGAGGCCCCTTCCCTGGAGGGATTTAAAAGATGTGCAGATGAGGCACGTAGGGACATGGTTTAGTGGTGGACTTGGCAGTGCTGGGTTAATGGTTGGATTCAATGATCTTAAAGGTCTTTCCAACCTAAACAGTTCTATGATTCTATGAATAGCAGGTAATAAGAAACAGCAGGCAGACAAGTAGCCACACAAATCTGTTCAAGATGCAATGTGTCAAGCCAGTGGGAGCTGGGATGTGTCAGGGCCTTTTATCCTTCACTTTATTTAACACTCACCTTCATTCCCAGCTGCTGATACACTAGAAAATCAGCAGAGGAATTATGCAAAAGGTTCTTAGAGATATGAGTGGAAAAGAGCAAATTATGGCCATATCTTGTGAAGTGCTTGAAGCTGGCACTGCCACTGGCTGGAGCCCTTCTGCCCATCCTCCGCCTGCAGTCCCTTGCTTCTGATCAGTGCCAGCCCTGCTCCTGTGGCAGCACAAGTGTCTGTTTGGCTGCAGGAACTCTCCCCTCCCCAGAGCAGGAGTTGCATCCAAGTTTCACTCAGTCTTGGTCACTGTGCGAGAACATGAGGGGCGCAGGAGCAGGCTGGGAGCTGCACACCAAAGAACCCCTGCTCTTCTGCTGAAAACCTAGTGCCGCATCTAGAGCTGGCTCACTAGAAGAGCAAAAAGCAGCTGGTTCTCCCAAAATGTCTGCTAAAACATCACTGTCGTTCCTGCAGATAAAAGAAATAATAGGCCCTTCTGTAGCAGGTCTTGGAAAGTGTAGGGAGCAGTGCAGCAGAGCACAGTGTGAGCCACTTTGCTGCTCTGGAGCATTAAAATCTCTGGTTGCACACATCTTTGTCTTGCTGTTGTAAATCATTTTCCGGACTGATCATGAAATGCCGCAAGACTTCAGGAGTGCTAAACCGTCAGTGCTCAAAAGGGCAAGGGGGATTTCCAGGGTAATTATAGGCTGATTAGCCTGACATTGCTACCAAGCAGAGTAATAACAGAAGGGCTGAGAGGAGAGTCAATTGGTAGAGGATTAGACCAGAGGAATATGATTAATGGTTGCCAGCACGGTTTCACGGAAAATCAGTCCTAAAGGCAAACTCCTTTTCTTTCACTGACAGGGTTACTGTCTTCGTCAATAAAGATGGGCAGGGACATAACAGACTTCCGTAAGACATTTGACATTGCAGCATGATGTTCAAAGCAACAATAAAACACTAGATCGATAAAGGATGTATCAGATGGATTAGGAAAGTTTAGCTGGCAGACTGCAATGAGTTATGGTCGAGCTGACCATCTGCCAAAGAGTTTCTGGTTTGGGTAGAGGAAGGTCTCCAGGAATCGGCAGTAGATTTTGTGCTCTTCCTGACTTCCATTAATAAAGTTAGTATCCAAAAGGCAGTTCACAAAGGCTAATGTCAGCCTTGGGAGAGCTTCCCCAGCTCACTGTCTAGAGCAATCGAATCCCTTAGCTGGAGATTGCAAGCAGGAGCCTAATCTGCATCATCCTCTGAAAGACCCTATCCCTGCATTGCCCAAAGTGAGCATATTGGCGTTTCCCAGAGGCTGTACTTGTGACTTTCCCCAGCACATCACTTCTAATAAAACCCATGGCTGACACAGAGATTAATGACAAAGTAAATAACAGTAAGGACAGAGCCATTAATCAGTGAGTTAGAGGGACTGAGAGCCTGAGTTCAGTTACTGATGGGTGCTACACTGCTAAATGCAAAGAAATGTAAAAACATGAGGAATACAGATGAGCATGCTATGGCAACTGTACATGGGATGCAGTGACTCTGTAAGCAGTCTAGGGAACTAAGTGTCAAAACAACAGTACCCAGGGTTTTTTGCTGTTTGCAAAAAACACTCATAGTATTTGTGGACAGATAACAACCAGCAATTAATAGCAGTGGAGAGGAGACTTCTCAGTTGGTGACATAGTTTTCATCTGTCTATTTATGATGTCTGTTTGTAAAGAAAAATGCTTAAAAGTCAGAGAACATGCAGAAAAGTTCTTCCAAAAGCTTTATAAAATCTGGATACATTGAAGTATGGCAGGAGACAGTCAGCTTTTCCTGCTTCCTTTACTGAGAAAGGTGACCAAGAGGTGGTGCCATTAGAGTTTTCAAATGCAGAATAATGAGGCATTAAAAGGCTGTTTAAATTAGATGTGAGGCACAGTGAATAGCTAAAAGCTAGTCCAAATTAAGTTCATTTAGAAACCAGGAGTTCTTTCTATTTTATCATTCACAGTGGAGATTAGTGATTGGCAAAAAATAGCAAGAGCTGTAATGAATTTTGTACAGTTAATGTCACCTGTTAACAAAGTTTTGAAGCTGTTCTGCATCTGCGTTGAAGCTGTTTATGCCTCATGTGTCTTAGCTGTGGTCCCAAGCACAAGCAGCTCAGCAGCAACCCCTCATACCTTTACCCGGAAGGGCCACATCAGTTGACAGAAGGTTGTTGTATTTGGTTCAGAGTAAATGCACTATGTCTGACGGTCAGAAGCAAAAGGGAGAGATCACATCCACTAGTATCAGCTACTCACATACACAGTGAGATGAAACTAAAATCAAGCTTTTCAAACTTTTAGCAATAATGCCATCAACACGGTGCTAGTGCTCCAACAGGCTTGTATCCATGGACTTGTTTCCCTACCTTTTAATAATACTTACGGTAGACAAGTTTGTCATCTGAAACACCATGTTTAGAACAACGCTTCAGTCACAGAATCATAGAATAGTTAGGGTTGG
>NW_009929844.1:7394-13022 GCF_000696875.1 Nestor notabilis | reverse complement strand
ACCCAAACTATTCTATGATTCCATGATTCTAAGTGGGTAAAAGCAGTGATACAAATTACAAATCAAAGACCAGAAATAAATTTATAGCCATTTATAAAGGCATAACTTTGAAAAGTTTGATTAAACATTTTTCAAATGCGAAAGCTGAATGAATAGAGTTACCCTGGGATATAACTTGACCTTTATTTTACCTACAACTGTCAGAAATACTGAATGAATTTGTATTCTATAAGATAGAACTGCTTTAATTTTGCCCATAGGAAGATAAATACTAGTTTAATCTGATCATAGCACATGCAGTACTACATTCAGACCTTTAGGCAAAGTTATATCATAGAACTGAACTATGACTTACGGTAAGTTAAACACCTTTATACTTCATTAGAATTCTCCTAACATTGTGAAATGTTTTGGAGAATTCATTTGGAAATTTTTCAGTGAAAGATTCAACCTATGTGTAAGATTCCTTTGTAAGTGTATTTATTAAGCATGTAATTCTTATAGTGCCAGTAGCTCAGTGGAAGCTTTGCTTGTATAAGCTTGTGGAATCAAATCACACTGTAGTGGAAATACACACATGTAAACAAAAACAAATGCATTTCATTAACTAGATAACAGATGTGTTATATCAAGAGTAAGGAATGTTTGTAGTTACGTGTATTTTATATAGTTTAATCCCAGATTTTCTTCCTCGTCTCCACATTTCTTTAAATAATATATGTGCATTTAACTTACAGAGAATCCTAAATCTAAAACCAAATTATATAATTTCTAGAAAGCCCCTGAAGCAAACCTGGCAGAGTTGAAGTCCAGAGGGTAATGATTTTTAGTAGAAATACTTCTTTTAACAATCTGAAAAATGTAATAGGTGTAACTGAATGAGATACAAATGGAAAGAGGTTTCTAAAGTGCACACAAAACTAATTGTTATGTTGCACTCAATTTCAGTTTAATTAGAAGATTAAGGTACAAAATATCATTCCAGTGAAATACTTGACCAGAATAGATAGAATAATGAATGGATGGATCGGTAGGTGGATGAATGGATGGGGGAAAGAGAGAGATGTCTAAGTAAATCAATGTACAGCTGCCATACAAAATATATTTTTCAATATTTATAAAGCTGCAGTGAACAATAAAAATTTCACTAAATACACTTTTTATTTAAAAATCTGAAGTTCACCATATCTTGAAACATGTTTCCCTTAAAATTTAGTTTGCTGTTGAAAAATAGAACACAATGGAAACTTTATGACAAATATTGCTAACATTTTTACCTTGGTATAACTTAAAAGACATTTTTGCAAATTTGTTTTGATGCCCATCTGATGTTTCGAAATATATGCCACCTGGTTTTCTAATAACTTCAGAGTTACTAATGGAACTTTTAAAATTCTTATTCTATCCTTTCAACATCAAAATATTTCTTTCATGAATTCTTGTTCACTCATGTTTCCATGATACTTCAATTTCCTCCTGAACCCCTTTTCAATTCTGGGAACTGGACCCTATATTCTTTCACCTCAGCACGTTTCTTTCAATATCTGTCTCAGAATAGACTCTCTTGAATCTTAAAATTGAATAACACAAGAAAAGCTTTGTTTTCTTTCTCATGCCACAAGTAAATGAGTATGCCTTCCCTCCCCACCCCCATTCTTTTTTTCCACTCAGCTTCAGGAACCAACCTGGTTCAATTACTTACAAGGAGCATCTTTCAGTGTCATGGTTTAAGTCCAACCGGCAACTTGGAATCACGCAGCCGCTCGCTCACTCCCCTCCTCTTCCCTCCTCTCCTGGCTCCTGGAGGGATGGGGAGGAGAACTGGAGGAATGTAATTCCCACGGGTTGAGGTACCAGCACTCCAGTAACTAAGGTATAATACAAACCACTACTGCTACCAATAATAATGATAAGAGGAATAACAAGGGAAAAGGACACAACCGCTCACCACCCGCCGACCGATACCCAGCCCGACCCGAGCAGCGATCTGGGCCTTCCGGGTAACTCCCCCCAGTTTATATATTGGGCATGATGTGCTGTGGTATGGAATGCCCCTTTGGCCAGTTTGGGTCAGGTGTCCTGTCTCTGCTTCCTCCTGGCTTCCCCTCCTCCCTCACAGAGCATGAGACTGAGAAAGTCCTTGGTCAGAGTAAACATTACTTAGCAACAACTGAAAACATCGGTGTTATCAGCGTTGTTCCCAGACTGAAAGTCAAAAACACAGCACTGCACCAGCTACTAAGAAGGAGAAAAAATGACTGCTGTAGCTGAACCCAGGACATTCAGTAATACTCTTTCTTCTTTAAATGTTGTCCCTTATCAGAAAGGAAGCATGTCTATCTGAACAGAAATCCTGCACTTCCATTTACACAAGCTAGATAATCATCTTACAGTAATAGTTTCTCTCACAGGCCTCAAACACAGCATTTCAGTCTCAGGAGGATCTTCCTTGTTCACAAACTGATCCATACCAATCAGCAGTTCTTTCTTAAGTTCTCACACTGTTGGAGCACCTCTAGCTCTACAGAAAATTCAGACAGCAGTTCTCTTACTAATGATCATACCAGTTGAGGTGACAGATATCTGGCTCACTTTCAAAATTCTTTTCATGAAAAAGTTAACTGTAAGCAGAAAATGCTGCTTGTCTTCAGAATACTAACCATGTAAAACCCATGATAGAGGATTATTCCCTTTAAATTCTGTGAATATGTATTTATACATCAGTTTAGGAGAGGTTTTTTTTGTTATTATTATAACAATATAGTATCATTTTATTTACCTATGTGTATCTGAATCTCCTAGTTTTCAGTTCAGTAGACAAACATCTGTACTGGAGTTCTCTAAACCAAAGTCTCAGCCAAAAATCCTATCTGGAAAATGGAATAAAAATAAGGCCTTAAAGAGGTCCTTCATTTACAAACAAGTTTCATTTATCATTTCCCTGACTGGGTTTGTAAACCCCAAAAAAACCCCTGGATGACTACATTGCTATGAAAATTTGATGGACTCTTGAAAATAACAGTGCTACTGACCACAAGCACAGAAGGAAAAAAAATAATAAATTACTTAATTACCACATACTGGAGGAAAAAGCTGCATCGTCAGAACAGTTCTGAGGGATACATACCAAGGTGTCCAAACGCCAATTCAAAAAGTTTCTTGAGATTTTAATGTTTTTAAAAAAAATGAAAAATCTGAATCTTCACTAGGTAGAGATTTGTATTAAATCTCACCTTAATAAATAGGGAAGATTAAGTCTTCACAGCTAGAAACAAGTACATATACAATTATTTAATGCCTTGACTATATTGGTTATGCAATCAACTACATTATAATAATGTGGCAAGAAATAGCCAACATAAATATGTAAAAAATTAAATTGCATCAAAGAAAGATAATGGTCTTCTATGACAGAAAAACTAGTGACTAAGGAGGAAGCAGCAGGCATGACACAGACTTCATGTAATAAAAGGCAGTTCAGGCAACACTGCCATATGTTGCAAGCTAGTGAAAAGTGAGATTGATTAAACTGCTCTGTGGTGGGTATGGAAGTGACAGAAAAGCCATCTGCAAGAAGTAATTTAAAAAAAAAAAAAAAATTTCTTAAGAAATTCCGAGACCATTTCAAACAGCAAAACCAGAAGTCTGTATGACTCTCACCTCTATCTAAAATGTTTAATTTAAACTTTGAAACACTGCGCTGAGAAACTTTGTCAGTCACTCAAAGTTATAAACATTCATGAAGACTTCTGGATGACAGAATTAGAATTCAAAACAATCTCATTATGCATTGGAACGATGCTAAGAAATCAACTAAAAATTTTGTAATAAAGGGGACTATAGACCACTGTATTCAGAAAGAGGAATCAAGTGTCCGCATGTAAAATGAATAATGATTATTGTGGCTTGCAAAATAATGCCATCACATTCCAGGATGTGCTAATAGGAATGTTTAAGCAAGACACTAAGATAATTATTTTTCTGCTCTATCAATGTTCCTGAAACCATGTATGGTGTTCTAGATCCATTTTGATCATTTCCTCTTAAGAAGGATATTAACAATATATAATTACAGAAACTGAGACAGATTTTTTTGAGAGCAACTGGTTTGATCAAAGGTTAAGAAAGCATAATCTATTAAAAGAGTCAATTAATGTTCATTTTCTAATGAAAAAATATTGAAGGATTAATATAACAATCAAAAGATTGTAATAAGAAGGATGGTGAAGAAGTCTTATCCATTCTGCAATACAGAAAAATAAATAAGTTACAGATTAGGAAATTGAAAATATGTTCTCACTGTAAAATTAGTTACATACTTATAAGGAACATACACAGTCATGAAATCAAAGCTTCATGAGATGTTTCTATAAATAGCTTAGATAAGCATTCATCAAGAATAATCTAGGTCTACCAATATTACAGTGCTGGTGTTGGACTAAATGACTTGAGATCTTTGAGTCTTCCATTTTCCTGATTCCCATGTTTTATCAATTTTTATATTAAAGGGAAAACAGTAGCTAGGAGCAATGAAGAGTGCTAATTCCAATCAGAAAAAGAACTCTGTAACACACTTAAAAACAACCCCAAACACTCAAAATTAATGATAGGCATTGTCTTATTCTCCAATTTGAAATAGATTTGCTTAGAGAGAACATTTAATAATGTGTACTGTTCCTAGAGCAATCTGAAATACAGACTATTATCCTGTTTCCCAGATGAACACTCTATACAATTAAAGGGCGAGACAGCATCTTCCTGCTCTTTCTCTGTCCTTCACTAATTCTTTCCTGCATAAAATGCTATCACTTTATTCATCTGAGGAAATGCACTTTCTCACTTCCCAATCCAGTCTCCAGCCTGCTAGTCTGTTTGAAACTCCTAAGACACAGGAAGGCACTGTATTTTCATTTCCCAGATGTGAAAGAGTGCTCTAGTGTCATGGCTATATTTCCTTATTCATCTGTGTTTTAAAATGAATGTAAAAATTTATAGCATGTTGTGAAACTTTTCATCCTTTTTTTTTTCTTCTAGTTATGCTCCAAGAAATCTTGCCTGTAGGATTTAGGAAGAAAAACATTTAGATATTCAGAAAACATCTGGAGAGAGTTATGCGTATGTTCCACACATGGATATTGAGGTCAGAAGGCAAGCACAGAAATGGACCATGGCTGTTCCAAATGGCTAAGCTGTAATGTATCCAAGAGTACACCCGAAGACCATACAACTTTAAACGCCTCCTTCACTCCACACATCGCACTGCTTTATACACAGCTTTACTTTAAAAAACCAAGATAAAATTGTGGGTTTCAGAATGTTGTAGGATGAGGTTGAAAACAAAACAACAATTAATTTTATTGTAAACTTCCCTAAAGCTGTGTCAGGAGGTGGCACATTCTTATTCTTACAGAAAATACGAAGGAGGAAAGAAGGAAGGAAAGAAAACAGAGAAAGAGGCTCACCACTCCGTGGATCCAGCAATGTCTTCTCGGTCAGCGAGTGGAAATCCTCTCCATTATGGTCCTTGGAATTCTTGTTATCCTCCTATACAGTCAGTGAATGTGCTATGGTCCAGGAAGAAGGAGCACACCCACACCCCACCACCCCCCCCCCAACCCCCAGCACGGT
>NW_009929844.1:0-7363 GCF_000696875.1 Nestor notabilis | reverse complement strand
AGCGCACACCCCCCCCCCCCCCCCCCCCCCCCCCCAGCTGCAGGACGGTTTTGATAGGGTTAGGGTCTCTTGGGACCCTCCCACAGGTGAGACTCCTCTGCGGCGGGATCTGCTGAGCCCCAAACCCAGTTAAGTCAGTGTGGGGCAGGTGCCGCAGCGTCTGTGCCCCTGTCTCGGGGCACTTTGTTGCCGGGGCAGTTGATCTTAGCAGCCTCAGGGCAGACAGCACAGGAAATCATCCCCCACCCGCTTTACCCCTGGCCCCAGCCGTCTGCCCGAGGGAGAGGACGCAGTGCGTTCCTCCTATTGTTTGCGTTGTTTTGAGATGCACTCTCGACCATCACAGAGGCCACACAGAATTAGGCTTATAAAAGATTCCTTCTCTTTAGAAATTTATTTATTTTTGTAAACAAAGAAGAACTTGTATTTACTTTTTTCAGACTTTGAAACCTGTATTGTTTTATCCAGAGGCTAAAGTAGTTCATCCTCAGATCTGGGCTCTGTGTAGTTTTAATTATGTTAGTGTATGAAGTCAGATTCAATAATTACTGGGGAAGTATGGTTCTTTATAAATTGAGGCAGATGTGGTATAATAATACGAGGTTTTTAACCTCTTTTTCCTTTAATCAGTCATGTACTGTTCTGAAAAATCAAACTATTGGAAAGTTCTCAATGCAAGAAAACAAAAAATATTCCACAGAAGTGCTTTTTTGCACTTAGACGGTTTGGTTATGTTAAGTATATATTCTGAGGAAGTTAAGAGCCTTTAATATTTCATAACAATCATAGAATCATAGAACCATAGAATAGTTAGGGTTGGAAAGGACCTTAAGATCATCTAGTTCCAACCCCCCTGCCATGAGCAGGGACACCACACACTAAACTATGTCGCCCAAGGCTCTGTCCAACCTGGCCTTGAACGCTGCCAGGGATGGAGCATTCACAACTTCCTTGGGCAACCCACTCCAGTGCCTCACCATCCTCACAGTAAAGAACTTCTTCCTTATATCTAACCTAAACTTCCCCTGTTTAAGTTTAAACACATTATCCCTTGTCCTACCACTAGAGTCCCTAACGAAGAGTCCCTCCCCAGGCCCCAAATTAGATTATTATAAATTAGATTTGTTATAAATGAAAAAAGTTAAATGTTTCGAGCAAAAACATATTCTTGCATTCATTGAATTGTCTTTGTCCATCAAGTAGTCACATTGAATTAAACCAGAAAGTAAACAAAAAAGCTAAAAGTAGTCCATGGTAGCTATTTAGTAGTCTAAAGAGTTTGTAGCTTAAAGTTTTTACTGCATTTGTGAATGTGATCTTGTAAATGCTAATCTGGTGCAGTAGGAAAATCAGACATTGCAAAAAGTTTGGAATTGAAGATCTGCTTCATTTATGCACACCTCAAGCGCATCTCTTACTTCTTCCAGCAATCATAGTATCAGTAAAATTATGTCATAGTTTGAGCTCCTCAATGATGTAGTGTACTATAAAACACACAAAGGAAATATGTTTGCATTCATTGAACCTATAAAGCCAAAGAAGCTATAGTGCCAAACGTGATCCTGTATTCAAGATAACTGTGACTTTTGTGTAACAAATGATTATTGTTTATTAAACCTGTCATGAAATACTATCTCTTCAACTATGCAGAGATACCAGTATGTCTCCTCTGACTACTCTTTCTGCCAACTTTCTTCTTAAAGATAACAAGAACCTTCAGTTGGCCTTCATGTTCAATTTTTCAGCAAATCTCAGCCAGTTCCAGATACACTATTCCCTTAAATGTCATTCTTTAGTTGTCATCAGACTCAATATCCAGCATGTCACTGACAGCACCAGCTATCATAGAGTAATTTACTGGATCCAAAATTGCACAGTAAATTTGTTTTCATTAATAGAGAAAAAAAGTCATACTGAACCAGCCAAATCAAATACAGATGGTTGACCAACCATACAATTAAAAGTCATAAACACAGCAGACTTTGCTGTTTACCTTTCTGTCCACTCTTTAAATTTCAGAATGGATATTAACTAAGTAGTTGATAAAAGGTGTCTGATCTGAAAACCATTATGCTACTGTATCAATATGTTCTTTCCAGGCTAATTCAATACAGCATGTTACAATAATGTAATATAAGGCATTATGCATTTTGCAACAGAATTAATTCTGAGTACAGTCTGTGACTGTATGTAGACAACATACGATCCAAATATTTGACAGATGGAAGTGGATCTTATGAATTATTCATGAATGGTTTAAATCCATGAACTATTTATTATCTGCTTGGTACAACTCTATTTAAGTAGAAATTGTAATTACTTCTTTTTTTTTTTTCCTGAGGAAGGCATTAAATGAAATTTTGTGCCTAAAAGTAAGGGCCTCGTTGCTTGGTTGTTATTGTGTAGAGTGTAAGCTTGTTATCTGTAATAAGAAAAACAAAAATACATGGATGAGAATTTGTATGTGCTTTCCCTTTATGATTGTATTTTGAGCAGCTTACATGGGCACTAGACCAGACTGAGAGAGGTCAGTGACACATGTAGCATAAAGATACTAAAAAGGTATATTAAGTTATCTCCTCATTCCAAAATTTCTCGTATGAAACAGTAATTTCAAATGTCATATTTACAGTTCTAAATATCAGTGTTTCAATTTAGAATGCTGTCATTTTCTTATTGGAAATTCAACATGCATGTACCATTCCTCTGTGGAACTGTATCTACTTTATTGACAGTAAGTCAGTGTTGACATTACCCTTGTCCCTCATGATGCAAAGTTATTAAAAATAATGTCAATAAATCTTTCACTCTATGTCATATGATAACAAGCGGCCTCAGTTGAGCAAACTTCTCAATGGTGTATGCAATGTTCTGTATATAGATTGTTGTCATGCCTTTGTTAAAGTCGGTAACATGTCTCTTGGTGAGTTCAAAGAGTGTCTGAGAGAGTCCATATGAATTTTAAACAGATTAATACTATTAACTCAGGTGACTTAAAGTAGGTAAAATTTTATGTGTTCCTCTAGAACTACAATATTATGGTAGTAATTTGGCAAAATGTAGACTTCACTCTTCAGAAAGATGAAGACACAGAAGATAAAGTGGATTTGGGAGTTTCCAGAAGAAATAAAATCCTCTAGCCTAGCAGATATAACAAAATAGGAACAAAAAAAAAAGTCTCAGTTCTTACACCTTCTAAAGGATCAGACCCAAATGAACTGAAATAAAAATTCTAGTTTCAATTAAGGTGAGATTTCAGAGAGAGTATTATTGGAAAAAAAATAGTACAATTTTCCTTTGTGCTTTTTGGTTACCTTCTAACTCAAGAATATTAAAAGAACTCTACAGTGTAATATAAAATATATTCTAATCTCTACATTTAATTATCAAGAGTAGTAAATTGATAAGAATAGTCTACGATTAATAAAAAGAAGAATTAGCATTCAACTCAGAAGCTGCCAACTTCGCAGTCTGAGGACAAAAGTACTTTTAGATATCAGAACTAAGTCTTTTGATTAAAAAAAAAAAAAAGGCAGTTTCTGCTTTCAGAAATAACCTAAAACCTTTTTGAAAACACATTTTTTAAGGAGCTATATTCTCATTTAGATTTATTTGGGAAGCTCCTAAACAAGTAAGAACATCGTTTTGATGTTCTTTTTAAACTTTAATGTAGCAATAGTGAAAAGCTTTGTGATTTTTGTCTTCATTTCAACATTTTTTTTAAAAGACCTGACACTAAACACATGAATATTAGTATTGATACTGCAATTGATGATATCTGCAATCTTATAGCAATGGGAGAATTTTAAACCTTGGCTAGAAATATGTAAAACTGAGAAAAGAGTGTACTGACACCTGAAATTAAAAAACAGAATCATGAAACTTATTACTTGGACACCCTTCTCAAGCAAAATCTTGTCCATATTTTCTCACTGTTCTAAGGAATGTACTTTTTTGCTTATTAAAATACGTGAATTCACCTGTAGGAGACACCTATTACAGGTATAATAGGTAAGACTGTCCATGAAGGAAAGCAAAGTTTTTATCCTTCCCTGTTTCAATTTATAAGCTATTTTTTTGCCTATGCAAAAACTCACTTTCAGTGAGTAAATTTTATCTATGTTAGTATTTTATTCAGAATAGCGTGAGGTTTAGTAGTTCATACTTAGAGTATGTTTTCTCAGACTGCAGAGAGTATTTTATACAGGCAAACTTGGTATCTTTAGGTGGAAAAAAAGTTGGAAGTGCTATATCAGATATAAAGAAAATGCTCTGTAAACTGTGACAGTTCACGAGATTCCAAAACAACTGGTCTTTTGATCGGTATCAAACTCCCTGTTACAGTGAAAACAATGGTTCAGGAAAACATATTAAATCCAGTTTAATCTAATCAGTATCTGTTTCAATCCATTCCTGTTGTGCCAAATATTTGTAACATAGTAATACCAAGATTTGTTCACTCACAGAAACATGCAGACATGAATGGCATCTGTAGATAAGCGTTTTTTGACTACTAGTTTGAAAAGCTTTTTGGTCTTTAAATCAGTACTACAGAGCTGAGAGCAAGAGAGTGCACAAAGGTAGAAGAAAGTGCCGAAGGAAAGTGGCTAGTGGTATATTACTATCTGTATCTTCATCAGTTGGCAAGAAATGTATATAGGAATGGCTAAAATTATGTTGTTCTTTCATGTCCATACTTTCTTTGAAATAGAAGTGTGAGTCCACGTGCTGTTTGCTATATGCAGGAATGAACTGAGTATGTGAGGTTTTCTAAGTCCAGTTTCAGCCTTCCATAGAATACCTTTTCCCTTTTCCTTTTCCTTTTCCTTTTCCTTTTCCTTTTCCTTTTTATTTTCACTATTATTTGGGAAGCAACACTCAGAAAGCAGTCAGTAAAGTGAAACATCTGTCTGCACTTACAGTGTATTTGTTTCACAGCTTGAAGTTTAGACTGGAAACATCTTTTTATTTATATGTCAACAGCACAGCAAAAATTATAGCTACCAATTTACATCTCTTTAACAAATAGATATATTCCTGTTGTCTACAGGAGTCATTCTTGGAAATAATTTTAGTATTCTTGCCAAGGAAACAGGTCTTCCTATAATTTTTTTTTAATATGGAGAAAATTTTCTATAGCTTGTTTTGAAAGATTGCCACTTATCATTGTCTGTGCTTACTATCCCTAAGCAAACCAGTATTTTTGTAAGCCAACACAGATATGTTGTGTCTTTCATCAGAAATGTAGATACCAAGAACAGTACAAATGGCCTTCAGAACTGGTATAGATTATCATAACTCAGTGTCGTGGTTTAAGCTCAGAACCATGCAGCCATTTCCTCACCACCCTCCTCCTTCTTTCTGGGCAGAATGGAGCAGAGAGATCGAAAGAATATAAACCCCACAGGCTGAGATAAGAACAGTCCAGTAACTAAAGTATAATACAAAACAACTATTACTACTAATAATAATAATATGGGAAATAACAAGGGGAGAGAATATAAAATTAAAAGGGGAATAGGAAAAAAACAATAAACACAAGTGATGCACAACACAATTGCTCACCGTCTGCCAACAGATACTGAGCCTGACCTGAGCAGCCATCTAGGCCTTCAGGATAACTCCCCCCAGTTTACGTACTGGGCATGACATGCTGTGGTATGGAATACTCCTTTCGCTAGTTTGGGACAAGTGTCCTGTCTCTGTTCCTCCTGGCTTCTTGTGCCCCTCCTCACTGGCAAAGCATGAGAGACTGAAAAGTCCTTGAACTGGGTAAGCGCTACTTAGCAACAGCTAACACATTAGTGTGTTATCAGCATCGTTCTCAGACTAACGCTGACACACAGCACTGCACCAGCTAATAGGAAAGAGAAAAATAACTGTTACAGCAGAAACCAGGACACTCAGCTAAAACACTGAACAATTCTTTTTATTTCACCATTTGAGAAAAGACTATGGCATGTATCGTAGCTATCTTCATTTTCAGGAAACAAAGTTTATAAGGAAAGAAATGTTTCTAACACAAAATATGAGATATTACACATAAAGTTTACAAATTAACAGCTGATGTGTTCATTCATGTTACCCTGGATCCCAGGCTTGTATGTTCAGTTTTCAGAATGTCGGCGAGTATTTTCTGATTTAAAAAGGGGTTTCTGGTGATAATCTAAAAGCATAAACTCTAAAAAATACATATTTCAATGCCGCATAAACTCTACTGAAATTTACAGCAAATTGATATCTCTAAAAACACTGAAGTATTTATTCTACTTTAATAGGATTATCTATCTATCTTGTTTATTTTTCTGGAATACCCAAGGCTGTGGAATGTCTGGCTATGGCACTTCAGTGTGAATAAAATAAATGTTAGTTTAATGATTCCAAATGCCTAACTGGGTCATCTAGAAACCAGATATTTAATTCTGAGCAATTCAGCACAGGTTTTCTGAGTACCGGTCAAGAGAAATAATTACTTGTAGAACTACTTTTATAGATGATTATGTTAAATCTCTTCTAAAACACATCTGTAGGATGGATCAGGTGAGTTAACCTTTCGAAGTGTCATTTTCCTCACTGATCATTCAAGCAACAGAAGATAACAAGGTACCATGCAGGCATCTGAAATGGTGTATATTAGTACAATTCTAAAAAAATTGTTTCGTTTTTTTTTCCAGAACTAGGCATCATTAATACAAGACAGTCTGTAGTTTAAGTTCAGGGGTAAAACATGCTTAAGGCAAGAGCAAAGTACGTTGTTAAATAAAAGTATTCTTAACAAACTGTTAAAAACATGTTTAAACATCCATGAGGAAGCTCATGAAAATCAGCGAAGAATCTGAGCTAAGATAATAGTTCTGTTAGCTTCTGTGTACATCAACAATGGATTTGAGTTTATATGTTGTCTTGAGTTAAGTTATTTCTGCTACTTCTGACATCTCCAATGTACAACTTCCCTTCTGCCTCCAGCTACTTGATTAATCTTTTAAAATAATTCCAATGCAATTAATAGCATAAGATTTTATTCTATTTTCACAATGTTTTACATAGATAGCACAAACGCCTTGCATTTTCATAAACTAAGTAATTTGTTAAAGCACTTCTCATCATGTGGGAAGCTGTTATGTGATTCAGATGAGCACATTCCACACTCTGGTTGTCCTCTTGAATATTTTACAGCAATGAAAGTTTTTGAAGTTGAAATACTTTCTTTTCATGGAATCATAGTATCATAGAATAGTTAGGATTGGAAGGGACCTTAAGATCATCTAGTTCCAACCCCCCTGCCATGAGCAGGGACACCACACACTAAAGTAGGTCGCCAAGGCTCTGTCCAGCCTTAAACACCTCCAGGGTTGGAGCATTC
>NW_009929843.1:0-16187 GCF_000696875.1 Nestor notabilis | reverse complement strand
TGGAAGCAACCACCGGATGGCTGGAAACAGATGCTGTTCCTTGGCAGGTCAGTGGGAGTGTGATAAAGTCAATCTGCCAGGCGTCCCCACTAGAAACCTAGTTAGATGAGAGATATACTATTCCCCTGCAGCATCTGCTATCCACAGTAAATTCTGTAAAAGCCTACAGCACCCGGGATTCTCAGTCAGTCTCCCATCCAAGTACTAACTGAGCCGAACCCTGCTTAGCTTCTGAGATCAGACGAGGTCAGGCGTTTTCAGAGTGGTATAAAGTGTATATATATATATATATATGTGTGTGAGACAAAAGCGATGGTATACTGAAAAATGTGGGATCTGAGCATGATGTGAATGGTATGGGAAAACGGGTGGATACTGTCCTGGGTTCAGCTACATCATTTTTTCTCCTTCTTAGTAGCTGGTATAGTGCTGTGGTTTTGATTTTCAGTCTG
Organism: Nestor notabilis; assembly: GCF_000696875.1. NCBI lineage: Eukaryota > Metazoa > Chordata > Aves > Psittaciformes > Psittacidae > Nestor > Nestor notabilis. Next base: position 15,735 of record NW_009929843.1, on the reverse strand, counting down.
GGAACACTGATAACACTGATGTTTTTAGTTGTTGCTCATTAATGTTTACTCCGACCAAGGACTTTCTCAGTCTCATGCTCTGCCAGGGAGGAGGGGAAGCCAGGAGGAAGCAGAGACAGGACACCTGACCTAAACTAGCCAAAGGGGTATTCCATACCACAGCACGTCATGCCCAGTATATAAAGTGGGGGGAGTCACCCAGAAGGCCCAGATCGCTGCTTGGTTCAGGCTGGGTATCGGTCGTCGGGTATTGAGCAATAGTATCCTCTCTCCTTGTTATTTCCCTTATCATTATTATTGGTAGCAGTAGTGGTTTGGTATTATACCTTAGTTACTGGACTGCTGTTATCTCAACCCATGGGAGTTACATTCTTTTGATTCTCCTCCCCATCCCTCCGGGAGCGGGGGGAGGAAGGTAGGGTGGAGTGAGTGAGCAGCTGCGTGGTTCTGAGTTGCTGGCTGGGCTTAAACCATAACAGGGCTACAGAACTGATGGATAGGGGGAAAAAGTTGACGTCATCTACCTGGACTTGTGCAAAGCGTTCGACACTGTCCCACACAACATCCTTGTCTCTGAATTGGAGAGACACCAATTTGATGGATGGACCACTTAGTGCATAAAGAACTGGTTGCATGGCCGCATGCAAAGAGTTGTGGTAAACTGCTAGATGTCCAGTTGGAAAGCAGTAATGAGTGGTGTCCCTCAGGCATCGGTTTTGGGACCTGTCTTGTTCAACATCTTTGTCAGTGACATGGGATTGAGTGTGTCCTCAGCAAGTTTGCTGATGACACCAATCTGTGTGGCTCAGTTGATACACTGGAGGGAAGGGATGCCATCCAGAGGGACCTTGACACGCTTGTGAGGTGGGCTGATGCCGACCTCATGAAGTTTAACCAAGACAAGTGCAAGGTCCTACACCTGGATTGGGGCAATCACAGACACAGCTACAGGCTGGGCGGAGAAGAGATTCAGAGCAGCCCTGTGGAGAAAGACTTGGGGTTGTTGGTTGATAAGAAGCTTAACACGAGTCTGCAATGTGCACTTGCAGCCCAGAAAGCCAACTGTACCCTGGGCTGCATCAAAAGAAGCGTGACCAACAGGTCCAAGGAGGTGATCCTGCCCCTCTACTCTCCTCTTGTGGGACCTCACTTGGAGTATTGTGTCCAGTTCTGGTGTCCTCAACATAAAAATAACATGGAGCTGTTGGAGCAAGTCGAGGAGGGCCACAAGGATGATAAAGGGGCTGGAGCACCTCCCTTATGAAGATAGGCTGAGAAAGTTGGGTCTGTTCAGCCTGGAGAAGAGAAGGCTGCGTGGAGACCTCATAGCAGCCTTCCAATATCTGAAGGGGGCCTACAAGGATGCTGGAGAGGTGGCTTTTCATTAGGGACTCTAGTGGTAGGACAAGGGGTAATGGCTTCAAACTTAAACAGGGGAAGTTTAGATTAGGTATAAGGAAGAAGTTCTTTACAGTGAGGATGGTGAGGCACTGGAATGGGTTGCCCAGGGAAGTTGTGAATGCTCCAACCCTGACGGTGTTCAAGGCCAGGTTGGACAGAGCCCTGGGCAACATAGTTTAGTGAGAGGTGTCCTTGCCTATGGCAGAGGGGGTGGAACTAGATGATCTTAAGGTCCTTTCCAACCCAAACCATTCTATGATTCTATGTCTTCTTAGGTCAGAAAGAATGGAAGAAGACTGGTACTTTTAAACTATCGAAGAAGAATAAAATGAGGAAGGAATATTAAATTGCATACTTTTTCTTGGGTCTCTTTCTTTTAACCCTTTGTTAACATGACCTATTCCTAGGCCTGTGAAAAGAGATTTTTAAGACTCTTTTATTTTGTTGGAAGCTGTCTGTAATGAAAAACTCCATTCTTCCTTGATTCTATCACTCCGTTGCCAAGATTTGAAGATCATCCCAGTACTAACAGGATATCTAGCTCCAAGTTTTTTAACTTCAGAAAGTTATAGTAAGTCAGTTGAGTCAAACATTTACAGCCTGAGAAGACTGAACCTGTGCTGTTGTGGGGGACTGTAGCAACCAGCAGGTACAAAATGCTGAACCTAAGTCTATCCATTCAAACACACATTGAAGCCTACCCGTAAACTGAATAACATGCTCTTCAACGTGCTTGACTAATCAGATTTGACATCTGGAATGTAGAAGACACTGAAGAAGACAATATCTACTAGAGCTGAATCAAAAATTTCAATTTATACCTGTAGCCAACCCATTAAGTGAGACATTACAGGTATTTACTATTCTAAGCTAATGCAGTTGAAGTGAAATTAATGTTTGAAAAATCTGTACCTGAAGTTTGTGTTCTGTTATGTAACTTATTGACTCCTGCAATTCCATTAGCTTCAGTGGGCTTCCGACAGACTTACACTTTTACTAGCAGAATTTGATTCACAAATGATGTACATATCTCTTACCAAAACAGATATGTCAATTTTCTTTACTTTCAATTAATAAAACTTTACTGTGTGTATAAATCTGACTTTTATTATTTATTAGGAAACAAAAATTGTGGATCAGCTAAGAGCAGATGGCGTTATCGTGAGTTTTCTCACTCGAATAACGTTTTGTATAGAAGTCTCTCCACTAGGGGCCGCACGAAGACTGGTTAAATAAAAGTGGAATAAAACTCTTGAGAGAGTGAAAACACAAACCCCAAAATAGTGCTTTGATCCATGATAAGAACAAACAATTCAAACTCCTACGGAAGAGACATTGCTGCTTTTTGCATCTGTTTGTCTGCTTGTTTATTTTATATTTTACTTTTTTAGTTATAAAACATTGACCCACTTTGGAAAAAAAAAGTCTTGCACTTACTGCATTGTTATAAATCATAGTGCATAAAAGATACTCTTTCTCGTATTAGGATAATCTATTCTAACATGGGGGCAATGCAACTTCAAGTAAAGCTGAGGGAAAGTTTTTTCCTCATAAGTTCTGAGGAAGCAGACTTCAGGTTTTGGCATGGGTTCAAATCAGGAGCACTTTTTTTTTAGTGCTCCCTGTGGCAGTGTTGCAATTTCTGCTGAGGAAATGACAGGGCAGCATTGATGAGACCATCCTCTTTTCAGGAAGGGCAGTGGGGATAGAAACACATCTGTGCCATCCCAACTGCGTTCCTGGGTCAAGGTTCTCACATTCAATGTGGGTACCCCACCCTTCCCAGTGTGGACCAACAGGTACTGACCCTCCCTACAACACCCACTGCCTTGCTCTGAGGTGAACTGGGCCCCAAGGGACATGAAAAAGGATGCATAACACTGGGAAGGGGGGGTTGGTGATGGTCACTTTTCTTTGCAGATCACCTTTCAGAATACTAATAGGGAGTTTATCTGACTTAATTTAACCCTAAGTAACTTACTAATTTAATAACACCTGTTTGATGACAGCATTAATGATTACAAAAGTACTTTGTTGGATAGTGAAGATTTTGGTTAGGCCAACTTGATTCTTCAAATACACAACGTTTGTTCCTGTTCGCTTATAAAGAGATTATGACTCTAGTTCTCAGGGATAAGGAAGTTTCATCAAACTCAGTTGCTCCTATGTTTCCAAGTAGTTCTTGATGGGCACACATGAAGATGACTAGTGGCTTGGAGGTTCTTCATGCCTGGTTTTCCTTTCTTTCTATTATTCTACAGTGAATCCCAGGGATCTAAGTAAAAGTATGGCTGACACCAACTGATTTTCTGAAAATACCAGCTTTGTGTTTCTTCTCATGTAAATCTGGTCCTTCCACAAAAATCAGGATGCACCAAGAACTAATATTTGGATTTCTCTTAAATATAATGTTTTAAAATCCTGAAGTTGAATGTTGTCAGTTTAAGTTAAAAAATAACATTATTATTAGGATTACTGTTATTATTGCTGCTGCCAATATAAATGCTACTGCCAATAACATACTGCCAATGCTACTGCCAAGCTGATGAAGTATAGGATGAATGAGCAGACAGTGAGGTGGATGGAAAACTGACTGAAGGGATGGGTCAAGAAGGTAATGATCAGTGGCACAAAGACTTCTTGGAGGCCAGTAATTAGCAGTGTAAAACAGCTGTCAGTCATAGATCTGATCGTATTTAATGAATTCATTAATGATCTAGTCTTCAGCAAGGCTGCAGATGACACAAAACTGGGAGAAGTAGCTTATACACCAGAGTCTTGTCCTGCCATCCTGAGAGACCTCAACAGGCTGGGGAAATGGTATGACTGCAACCTCATGGAATTCAACAAGTAGAATTGCAAGACATTGTATATGTGAAGAATCAGTCCCATGCACCAATATTCTAGCTGATTGGTGCCAGCATAAGTAGCTTTGCAGAAAAGGACCTGGAGGTCCTGATGGGTAACATAAATATACATATCTGTGTACATATACATAAGTAGGAATACTTAGATACAATTGCACTTCTTACATTCATGACAGATTCCACAGTGTTTCATACCAAAATGACTACAAGATGTACTTGAGAACTGTTCACAATGACTTTTTTCGTAAATCTTGGAAGCTTCACTGCTAGAAGATATTACTACCATAAATTATGATTGTCAGTACTAGCAGTCTAGATAAAATCTGTGGCCCTTGCCATTTTAGCAGCACTTCCTATTAAGATAGTCACAAGAGGTTTCCTATAATGTGGCATGTTTACACGTGTGATGATTTGATTGGCAGCAACATCTATAATAGTATAGTATTATTGTCTGTGGCAGTTACTGATAAGTTAAAGAACCAGTTTATATTTGATGAGCACCATACTAGAAATATGCACCTAAGATTTGAAAAATGTAATGTCAATAGGTACAATTTGGGAATATTTGCTCCACAGAGAGGAGGAGACTTATTGCCAGACTGTATTAATCCTTTAGACATTAATGAACTTTATTTCAGCTAAATTACTGTGTTTATTAATAATTCATAAAAATTGGCCAACCATTTAATAGAGTACATGGACATGTCTGATGAAGAGATAGTGTCTTTTCATTTGGTCTTAGAGTGTTTAATAATTTAAAAGATGAACAGGATAGGATTTTGCAGTATGCTAATAATGTGTCACTGATAACTGAAGAATCCTATAAACATGCATTCCTTTTGTCTTACTTTTGCAGTTTGTAATTAACTATGAAACAAAGAAAATTAGCTTCATGTAGTTTGTCAAGAATTTTCATTGCTGTGCATTTCACAGAAAGTCCGAGAAGAGGGAGGTGTTTACTCTCAAATAGAGAAGGCATTTTTTTTTTTCCTTCTAGGATTAATTATATTACTAAGGAGAACAAAGAAGAAGTGCCATTTTTCCTCTTTAAAATAAAATTGGGGTAATTAAGACAATTACTTTTTTTTTTAAAATACAGTGCTATAGATCAGCTGCTATTTCCTCTTCCATTTGGCTCTTTGTCCACTGGATCTGTGGAAAATTCCAGCTGTTCAAAGCATGTAGTTATTCTAAGTAAATCGCCTGTCTTCTTTTTTAAAGAAATATGACACCTGTTGAACTGCTAAGAACAGTAATCAAGCATGGATAGAATGTTATTTCTAGCTGTATGTGGAGAAAAACTTTAAAATTGTTTTTGTTACAGTGACAACATATGCTCCATCCTCACATCAGCCAGAAGGATATAAAATATCAACTACTAAAATTATACTTTGAAAATTATCAGATATTAATAGGTTTCAGTTGAAGTTTTAAAATACTTTGCTAGGACAAAGTTAATTCTGTATGAAAGGCAAGTGAAATGACCTGGACAGTTATAAGCCACTCATGCTCATAGTGGTCCCAGGCATTAAATGCAGTGATGATTTTTGATATAATTTATAAAGTTTCTATTAATGCTAAAAACCACAGGTTTATAAACAATCTTTTCAGACTGGTTAAATATTTTTTTTTATGAGAACTGAAATTGGAATGATACTGCTTTTAGTGCTGAAGGATTATACTTGCACACTTGTGTACATGCTCAATGATGTACGCTTTGAGAAACATGCTGTTAACATGATTGATATTGAATATTTTATATACTGACCACTTATCAGATCTCAAAATGTAATTTTAAATAGGGGTTATGAAATAGGGGTATTAGTTGCCCAGGCTTCCTATACAACACATGAAAAGATATGAGTTGCCTTAGAACCCAAGTAAACTTGATACCGAGACAGCTTCTTAGGCCTGAATCAAGACATTGGCTGCGCAGACTGGATGTTTTTAATCAAGCACAAATGCCTCTGCCTTCTTCCTTAAGAAATGCATGAAATTTACTCTTTAAAATGTTGGCAAATAGCCTTTTTTAGGAAGTTAGTTATCATTCTGCATGGAAAATAATAAATTCAGCACCTGCTACCCCTCCTGTCAAGAAACACTTGTCTGCTCATTTTAGGAATGTTTCAGGTTCAATTTCTAGTACTGCTGTTAAATCCGGCCCCCTGTACAGAAATTACCTCATGATGTACCAGATAAAAGAGAGTTCCCTGCGTAGTATCCATACTTTACAAAAGTCACCAGGATCAAATTAATCTTGACTTCATTTAGATATCCTGAATACAAATGCTGGCATCTAAAAAATTATTCACAATGCCTTCTACAGTATGTGGAGAAAAATGCTTAAGTTCAGGATATTAATCCTTTTGACCTATTTTGAGTTTGTGCTTTAGGATGACATTAGTTGATCCATAAATGTGCCTATACCTATGGCTAGCTCAGATATAGATGCTTATATACGGTAAGCTGAATTCTACTTGAGGTAAATTCCAGACTTAAAATCAGAATCCATGTCCTTCCCTTTCCAGAAAAGAATAAGTGGGGGACTGGGGGGAGAAGAAAAATAGAAATCTGGGATGGGGGGGGGGAGGGGGAAGAAATCCTCCTTTACAGACCTTGATTTTTTTCCTAAACAACAGGATAACATTACTGGAAGCAACAAGTGCAAGCTACCTCCATCATTCTTTCAGTTCCAGCACCACCACAGTAGAACATGGACACCTTAAGCTGTTTTGAAAGTGAATAGAAGATCCTTAAGAGATGGAAAATGATTTAAATCCCTGAAAACAGAAAAGACATTGATAATGTTTTCTATATGTTTGGTCATTACTTAAGGCCTTAAGTTATTCTTTACAACAGAGGCTGACATTCACTGTATTTTTTAAAAGAAAAAGTCAACTAATGCTCCATTATGTATGGAGCTTAATCTGTCTCTGTGTGTTATCATGCCTTCATAACATCTGATCCCCACTGGAGGCTTCCCTCCTCTACAGAAGCAGACAGGTGCATTGTGGTTAGCCTACAGCTAGTGATGAGGGCAAAAGGAGATTTAAGAGTTCATTTCTGGATTCTAATCAAATGCAGGAGTATGCTAATCCAGACTTTGATTTCCTGAGTCAGAGAAGGAGGTGATCATTCTGTGTTCCTACTAGCCTTTGCCGGCTGATATGCATGTGCTTACAGGCACATGAAATGGTAAGATCTGTATTGTGTCTTCCTTTGTTCTTATTTGCATCATTACACTGATGCATTAATCTGATGCAATTCTGTGACAATGCAATGTTGTAGGTAGACATTAAGAAAGCAAAGAAAATAGAATCATAGAATCATAGAATAGTTAGGGTTGGAAAGGACCTTAAGATCATCTAGTTCCAACCCCCTGCCATGAGCAGGGACACCACACACTAAACTATGTTGCCCAAAGCTCTGTCCAGCCTGGCCTTGAACACCTCCAGGGCTGGAGCATTCACAAGTTCCTTGGGCAACCTATTCCAGTGCCTCACCTCAAGCATACTCCAATGCTTTTAGAAATAAGAGCAGCTAGGATCCTCATCACAAATTATGGTTTCTCTATGTACAGCCCTTTACATGGCAGCTTAATTGCATGCCAAGGCCAGCAGAAAGCACTGTAAAAAAACCCCCAGTCACCTAAGACATGACATTAATCTCATACTTTCTCAAACATCAAATATGCTGGTTAATTTTCATTCAGTCTTGGATCCTTCTTTCCTCTGGTGCATTTTGTTTTACAATGTTAATTGCACCTTAAAGTGACTCTCCTGCTTGGCATTATAAAACCTGGACATAGTCGAAATTTCATAACATCTAAGCTTGACCTGATTTCTGCTAGGGGCATATGAGTAGGCTAACTGCACTAGTGTTTAGGGTTGACCCTGGCTGGATACCAGGTGCCCATCAATGCCACTCTTTCACTCGCCCTCCTCAGCAGGACAAGAACTCCACAGTTCCACAGCACTCTGTTCATTAACCTGGTAGGTAACTGGATATGTTTATTATTTGCTCAACCCAGTTAATACCTAACAAAGTGAGAAGTGATGAACCCTGGACAGCTTACTAGAGAAGTAAGAAAATTCTTTTGGAGAGTTGTGATAGGTGTATCCAGGATCACTAAAAAAACCCACATGACATTTTTGGTTTCACATTGTCCTGACTACTGCCAGCCTAAGATTAATGGCTGATACACTTTCTGTAAATGCTTCTTCTGACCAGAAACATTTAACTTTATTTCTTATTCAGCTTTAATTGGCATTTGATTTTCTCTGTAAATGCACATACACACACATATGACACTGGATGCAAAGGACAAAGAGAATAGTGGGCAAATTCTCACCTACACTAATGCATGATACTCCCAAAAGGGGGAACACACATGTTTGAACAGAAATGGTGATGGGACTGAAAACTGTAGGACTTTTTGTCAAAATTCTTAGCATTGGGGAGCAGCTATGCTTATAAGTAGCATGTAGACCTGTGAAAAATTAGCAAGCAGTACCAGCTAGAAACTGAGGAACTATAAGTGTAAAACACTTACAAGAAACCACTTGGAACTTCTACTTACATGAGTTTAGTTAAATCTCAGTTAATTAATCAGATAAATGCTAGACAATGAAGTACTTTCTCTTATGTTCCCTGACATTAAGGGATTACTGTTCAAAAATGATTCTGCGACAATAACTTCAGCAGTTAATAGCTTTTTAATAACTTCTAAATATGGAGAGGACAGCTACTAGATGTTCTGACTATTTTATTCTGCATTTTCAAGCAGTGGCACCAGGAGGAAGGCTAACCAGTTAATGTTATTTTTGCAGTAGTTTATTATGGATATTTTTTTTTGCCTTCGAAATTTAAAGTTAACTCAGTCACTGATAAAATCTGAGTGCTACGGAACTGAAATGTTTGTGATTGATTCATGTTTTTTGAACAAGGACACAGAAATGAACCGTAAAGGAATTTGTCCCAGACATAAGACTGAAGAATCAGTCTCATTGAATCTGTGAGTTTAAATGGCAGATCGTATTATAATGGAATAAAACACTCAAAGTCATACACGAGACCCAGAATTACCCCCTTAAAACTGAATTTGCCAAGCAAAGAAGTCATGAAGTCTGGACTGAAACATATGTAGTGTCTGTGATACTCCGGCCCTGTAGTAATAGTGATAATTCCAAATTATTAAAGGAAAAGAGTATCAGAAAGGTGTTTTCTGAGTTCAGAGCTGGAATCACACAAATAGCAAGACAAAACAAAGGGAACATGCAGTGTTATAGAAAACAACTTCCAAACATATATCAAACATATTCCATATTCCAAAAAAAATTCCAAACGTATTTTTTCATGTTTTGGAAAAATACGTGAGAATTTCAATGGGTTTTGGAAGCATTTGCAAAATCAAGAAGAATTTGAACAGCACAGACAAACAATGATTTTTTTAGCCCAAATGCAGTATTTACAGCAGCATTAGATAATGATTGAGCAAAAAGAACTAAATTATAAAATTGAAAGTACAGAAGACTTTTACTAATTTTAAGTAGAACAAGCCAATGGGCTTGGAGGCTGCACTGAGGAAAAGCAAACATACAAGAAGAAATAACATAATGAAATTCAAGGCTGACAGAGATATTTTTCCTTCTAAAAATGTATGAATTAGATGTCATTTTAATGCACTAGAAGAAGCTACAATTTATGAAATTATGTGGATGTAGAAGAGGGTTAAAAATATTTTAGGGCACTGGTCTCACTAAATAAGTGTATTAATTGTTGTGAGAGTTAAAGAATTTGTGAGCATTCCTGAATAACTCAAAAAAACCCATTGATTAAAGGTCCATAATACACACATTTCCAAATCTGGGGAACAAAAAGATAATTAGTGCTCATGGATAAAAATATGTAGAACATATACACACACCCAAAAAATGTTTTCACTGTAGTCTCTGTAATACTCAAATGCAAGCAAACTTCCCTACTTCCCTGAGAAATGTGTATCGTGTAAGATGACTGTAATTTTATTAGCATTTGGTAAGCAAGATATTTCAAGGGAAGTGGTAACATTAAGATTTCTAGGAAAATATTTTTATCTGAGTAGAAAAAATGAGAAAGTATTCAGAAAGCTTTTGGAAAGGGTCACGTATTAGTTGTGGCAAAATATACAGGAATTGTCATTTCATATAGTACAAATTATTTTTATTCCAGGTGAAGACAGATTCTTCCTCACAAGAATGAGAACTAGTACAATAACCGCGTCTTATGATATCTTTCAGCAATAGTTTTCAAAATGACTAGGAGAAGCAGATGTCTGGAAAAACCTTATCGAGGGAGGAGTACGAGTTCGTGTCACCAAACATCCATTGTGGGGTCTGAATGGCAAGAAGTGCACATGTAATTGAGAAATAGCAATTGACTTCTTTTGGAAGTATTTGCACAGCTATTCTACAGAATTGAGGCAATTTCATCTAAAAGATTACGGGTTGTTATATTTCTTTAACATATCTATCTGAGGGGTAACTACCTGTGTATTTCAGCTACTCGATTCATAAAAAACATCTGTTCTGGTTTGTGCAAGTAGCCTTGTGACAAAGAACTTTGATTTAGACAGTGTATCACTTCTTTTAGAAAATGTTCTGGAAGACATTAGAAACACTCCTAGGTTTGTAGGATACAAACCAAAGACTTCTAATGAGAGAAGATTATATGCATTTAGTAGGTTGTTTATTTTGAAATAAGCCCACATTTCCTCATTGGGAAAAGATCAGTGGCTTTGAAAGTGTCTCAGTCAAAATCTTGCCCATCTAAGTATTTTCCAACAGGTAGGAGCATATCTAATGAATGTCTTGCCAAATGAATGCTATCATAGAAAGTTCTAATTATGCCTTTTATTGAGATGTGAGTATATTGTTCTGAATTCACAATTTTCAATTAAAATACCATTCTTTCAACGCACTTTCAGTCTCTGTTGAGATTGACTGTTAGATGTGTTTGACAGGCAAGCACAGTTTATGATATGATACCTTGTTTCCAATTATTGCCTTCTAGACAGAGGCTGCTGCATTTAATTCTATGTTGATAAATGCCAATAGTCTAAAACATAAAATCATATTCATCCACCGCTGGTAAAAAGCAAATTTTGGCAGGAACATTTCACTGTGCTCTCTCTTTTAGTGGAAGACATAATGAAATGAACATACAACATCCAGTTCTGAAGACACACAAAAAAAATCTATATAGTCATCTTTTGATTTCGCAAGTGGGCTATAATGTCCCATATCTGACATAATATTTTCTGGAACAAAGATAGAATTTCTATGTGTAAAGAAAGGTATAAAAATACAAATACACTTTATTTTTCTTAAAATATGTCAGTTTAATTTTTTCAAAGAACATTTGCATCTTTGGAGTTTCTGCTGTTGTAGTCATTGGTTTTGATTGTGTTCCATCTCATCAGTAAACAACTGACATACCATGTTTACCTTTGCAATTTGGTAGTCTTTTGACAATGTTGTCCAGACAGTAAAATGTTAATTGTTTTAGGGGTTGTTTGCTTTGATACCTTTAATCATAGTTGCTCTTTATAATTGCTCTCATAACAGAACCTTTCACATGCAAATTAAACTGTCTTTTTATAACAGTCTTATTAAAAATTATTATTCCCTCAGTGGGCTGAGACAGCATGGAGGTGACATATGTGTTCTCTAGGGGAAGGAAAGGAACATCTGAATGCATGACAAGTCTTTACTTCAGGAAAATAAATGCATTTTTTACTAAAATGAAATTAAGTTAATTTTATTTTGGTCTCATTTTGAAGAAGTGTCTTGGAGTGCATTCATGAACAGAATAGAAAGATACAGTATTAATATTTCAGTGATGGCAGCTGGTTTGCTGACTCATCTTCTTTGCACTATGAGTATAAAACTCTAGAATGACAGGATTATAAAACTTTTACCCATAAAAATATGAACAATGAGGTTTAACAATATGAAAAGTTTTCTTTTTCTTTTCATGCATGCATATTGGTCTCATCAGTAGCAGTGGGAATTAAGAAATTAGCTTGGAGATGAAAATAGTCTCCTAAATACTTCCTTGAATTATTTAAGACAAACCACTTACAAAATACAAGCCAATTATTCATATTTTTGGGCACACCTTTTTCCTTCTTTTTTTTTAAACCAAAACAAAGCACATGCAAACCATAATGTTGCAAATTAGGACGGCCGCTAGATATATGACAGCAAAAAACTTTGTTTGCCATTTTTATTGATATTTATACTCCAAATAAATGAGAATTTCACATCTATTCAAAAGCCAGTCCTGATAGTGCCTCTGTAATGTCAAAGATTATTTGATGTCAGGACTGCCAGTACGGGGAGTCCAGATTTTTATTGATTTAACAGATATATTTTTGCACTATCCTTCTAGTGTTTTCATAGCTGTAGTTATTCTTCACTGAGCCTGCCAACTGCAAGGAAGTGCCACTGTTCCTACAACAGTATGTCTCATTCACATTCAAGATTTAAGTCAAGAAGACAGAAAGAAAAGGAACTACTGATCCCCAAAGAAACAAAATCTATTACTGATTGGAAAATGAAGACTTTGAGTTTGGGCAATTTTATCTTCCCTTGCCTTGCTTTGCTTTGCCTTGCCTTGCCTTGCCTTCCTTTGCCTTGCCTTGCCTTGTCTTCCTTGCCCTTTCTTTCCCTTCTCTTTCCTTCTCTTCCATGATCTGTAGTAGTGTCATGGTTTAAATCCAAGTGGTAACTAAATACCACACAACTGATCACTCAGTTCCCCCCCACTTCCCACCCCTCCCTCCACAGGTGAGACGGACAGAAGAAAGAAAAACCTGTGGGTTGAGATTAGAACAGTTTAATAACTATATAGTGATAATAGAAAGAATACCAACAATAACATTAATGATAATATTAGGAAACAACAACAACAAAAAAGAAATGAAAGCTCAGAAAACACAAGTGATGCACAATACAATTGCTTGCCACCAACCGACACCCAGCCTGACCTGAACAGCGATTGTTCCCCTCCGGGTAAGTCCCCTCAGTCTATACTGGGCATGACGTGCTGTGGTATGGAATATCCCTTTGGTTAGTTTGTGTCAGGTGTCCTGTCTCTGGCAGAGCATGAGAGACCAAAAAGTCCTTGATCAGGGTAAATGCTACTGAGCAACAACTAAAACATAGGTATGTTACAGCATTGTTCTCAGACTAAAGCCAAAACACAGCACTGCACCATCTACTAGGAAGAAAGTAACTGTTACAGCTGAAACGAGGACAAATAGTCAATGCATTTAGCCTAAATCCTAAAAAGAAGGTAGAAAGCAGTATGGACATTGACCTCAGAGATGCTTGATGTCTTGCCTTTGGCTGACCTGTGGTCAGCAGAAATAGGTCTGCACATTCAACACATTGCCCCTAAAAGATGAGATCTGCAAAGAAATCGGAAGGATTGTGTTGCTGTTCTGTAACAGAGTGTGAATCTCAAGCCAACAGTATATGGAAAACAAAACTTTTTCTTGCCTTCTTCCATAAAAGGGCTGCACAAGGAATGGTAAAGATTTTTGATGCCATTTTCTGCCTTTGAAGAGGTGACAAGTAATACAAGAAAGACTATGAACTATAGTACATTTGACATTAAAAGTCAAAAGCAATTCATCAATCTGCAGATTTTCAGAGCAAATAACTTTGAGAAAGTTAATATGTTAAAACAGAAAATGTGTCAAGAAGAAATGACGTGGAGGGTACATCTGTGGTCTAGGCTGTAGCCCAGGTGAATAGCTAGGAGTATCTGGGGTCAATAGAAAATTAGCTACTGAACATGGCCCTGAAAAGATAGTAATATCTCATTAAAATTTTATGCGCTACTGATTTTATGCACTACTGTTTTCCTATAATGGAGAGAAAAGTTTTGGAACTACGAGGGAGACTGGCTTTTGTGACCTGCTGAGATTGTGCTCTTTAACTTTGAGCTTTGAAATGGTGTTTTATTTTGTTTTTTGTTTTGGTTTGGTTTGGTTTTTTTGTTTTGCTTTGTTTTGTTTTTTAACAACAACATTTATGTCTCCCACAGCTCAGCTATGTGTCTTGTGTATCCATAGTTCTGAAAGTTTTGAGTAAAAAAAAGATGTAAGAAGAAAACCCCTGAAGTATTGAATCATCACTGCATCACCTTGCTGATGAGACTGTTCCTGTGCAGTAGCAGCATGGTGATGTGATTGTCCGCACTATATATGAGTGTCCTTCACACTGGTAATAATCAGTGAAAACCTTTAGTATGTTCATCAGTACTAAAACAAACCTGTGTTCAATGAGCAAAATTTAGCAGTATGTGAGGGAGAAGGAACATGTTTTTCTGTAGCCTTTCATTTTTAATTGTTTAAAGTTTGTGTCAATTAATGGTTGATTTCAGTGCTGTTAAACTGGACAAGTAAGACAAACCTAGATTTCAGTCTCCTAGTGATTGCTTCTCCAAGTACCTATCTTAGTTGAATCCTACCTCACAAAGTTATCTTATTCCTGAGATTGAACTGATTTTATATGTGGGTGTGAATCCAGTGGGGTTTTTTACACAGAAAAAAATCGATACAATGACATTTCCTTCTTAGGATATTTATAAGGAAAAATACTGTCATGGTTGCTTTTGTGAAAGTATAGAGTGCCAGAGACAGAAAACTGTTTCTCTGCAGTTAAAAATGAAAGTACTTAGGCAGTGCCAGGACATAGAGGAGATTTACAGATTTATTAAGGTAAGGTGAAAAGTAACATCTTGTGAAATAGTTATCTGACAGCAGACTGTGAATTCCCCTTTTATACTAGCTGTAATCAAAACAGTTTTTTCAAATGCTTCTGCGTGCCATAGCAAAAGGGAACTACTTTCAGTCCTTGTATTTATTTGGTTTCCACACATTGTGTAGCTTTCAAATACATTCTTCAAAATATAAACATTCCCAAGGTGAAGTTACAGAATAAAATTATATGAATGCAGTGTCATAAATGTTAATAGTACTATGTGACTGAACATAGACAGAAAAAGGTGAAAATATTCAGCTGCTGAATGTACCCCTCTACTGATGCTGAACTCCACCAAGAGATGGAGGATGTATACACAGACATACTGCAAAGCCCTTAAGCCCGTTTTACATTTTGAAACATTCTGAATTTGCATCCATACCATACAGGCTATTGCACATTAAGTCTGTCTTATTATCAGATTATTCACTAGTCCTAGCAATCATTTTTTTCCTAGGCGATATGCACAGCACTGGAGTAAGCCTAGCCAGTCAAAATTCAATTGTCAAGAGGCAGGAGAAATGTCTCCACACATATTACACTCCATCAGCTTTCTTAATCACTTGAAGTAAATAAGTCTGAAGACTTTTAAACTTAGTTTACAAAAAATGCTTCTTTGCTTATGTCCCCTTGTCCTGGGTTCAGCTACAGCAGTC
>NW_009929842.1:0-1850 GCF_000696875.1 Nestor notabilis | reverse complement strand
CAAGCCGGCTACAAAAGCGAGGCTCCCAACACCTGAATGTGTCTCTATAAAGTGAAAGCTATAAGCATTAACCCCATAAAGTGACACTCCAACACTTACCATTTTCTTTGCTTTCATAACCTTGTAGCGATCGAAGTCGGTCATTTTGGCGTTCTGTTTCAAATGAATCAGTCATGAAGCTCTGACATACACATACGCAAGTAGTAAACTCAATGTTTCAAGACACTTCACAAGTAACCGACCATCTTCAAATTAGGTTTAGCTGCACATCTGGAACTAGTTCACTATTTAAGGCCTTTGCTGGGAAGCAAGGATGCAGGAAAAGAGGTGGTTATAGAAATGACTGAACAAAACCACATCTACAAGAGGTTGAAGCCAATAGGTAGCAACTTTTACAAATCTACGCCTCATCTATCTTTAACCTTAGCCTGCAACTGAGAACACACATAGTTTATTAGATTTAACCTGATTTTAGTAAGTAGAGGCAGTACAACATGTCTTACTCATCCAGTGAAAGACTGTACCTTTTCTCAGGCTGCGATCTTCTTTGCCCATCTTGTTGCTGCCCATTTTTCACTTACGTTTTCCTTCTACCAGGCACATCGCACACACTTCTGACGAGCACTGCATTACAACAGCCACAAAATTGTATTCAAAGGCTTTATGAAAAAGGTTTTCTCTATGCTGGCCCATCAAATTCCATATAAAGAAAGCTCACCCTTCTTCCATTACTTCAGACACTTTAAGTCAATGCCATGTACATCTCTGTGGCCTAATGAACGTTTTGGTGTGCAAATGCGTTGCTACGGCTCACTGATGAGCAACTCCAAAAGGCATACTGAGGTACTATTCCCAGCACCGCTTCAGAATCAGAAAGGCAGCAATCCTTGATTTTAAATTAGAGAAATTTATATAGTAACTAAGCTAAAGTCTTGCAATTCCAGTGTAGTTCTGTACACAGGGAACACGTTTAATGTCTGAAGGTGACTTAAACAGCAGCAAAAGCAAAGGTACATACAGTATTTACTTCAACTGCTTTCCTCCACAACATCCACACCACATCTATTTGCAAGTTGCCTAGGCCAGCATGCCATTTCCTTTGCTCTGCACAGCAGCTCTCAGCCAATATTGGTAATGCAAACTTAAGTGCATTCAACTACAATAACATGGTCTGCCAAGTTTTTACTGTGCACACATGTTAATCCATTGACTTCATGTTGTATGAACTCTCTAGATTTAGCAAGCATCAGACCAAATAATTCAGTCATCAAGTGACAGAACAGGTTGTTACAGAGGTCAAAAAACGTCAACAACTCACCTGTGTGGGAACTTGAGAACAAAGTCAGTCAGCTGCATGCACTGGAAGGGCATAGCCTGCCTCCTGACACCACTGCAGGGGCCATCAACCAGTGCCTGAAAAAGGAAAACACATGGGGGGGGTGTGGGGGTGTGTACCAGCTTTGCCTTCATACTTGATTTAGACAGCGACTTCCTAATAATGTCTGAACAGTACCTTGGCAACAACAGTCCAAAATGGAAATTGATGTCATGCAGACAAAACCTGAGATTGTCAGGTCTTACATACACAACCCAAGCTTTACAAAAATAATTTTAAAGGCCCACCTTTGTATATAGAAAAAAAAACAAACCTGGACTTAAAAGTCCCCACACAGAACTAGCCCAAACATTTGCTTTAAACATACACCAATGCCATTCTATTCATAAGTTTTAGTCTCCAACTGACATCACTTATCCACATCTATTCCTAGGAAACACGGCAGAGAAAGAAATATATCACTTCCCAGTGAGAAAAGCTTGTTACTGGAAGTTTCAAATAGAAAACGACTGGT
>NW_009929841.1:4855-16110 GCF_000696875.1 Nestor notabilis | reverse complement strand
GGATGGGGAGCATTCACAATCCTCCCCCCCCCAGAACAAAAACCTCCGACTTGCCACCCACATGCAAGGAAGAAAGCTGACGAGATGCCGCAGGAGAGACCAAAGTCTCCCCTCAACCACTTCCTCGCCCTCCGCTTCACTGCCAGATGTGGCTCCCCAGAGCCTTGCCCCAAAATCCCGCTAGCTTAGACATTCCCGGCTGCGGTCCTTGCCCCACTGCGCTGTGCCACCGGGCTGGGGACACGTCCCATGGATGCCACCATGCCAGAGAGGGCTGATGCTGCTAACTCTTGTGTTGTAACGTTATTGCAAAATACCCGCTGTGTGCACGGGGATGCTGACAGCAGCGGGATCTGCCCTGCTCCAGGCATGGGATGGACACCACATTGCCCCCCCAGCATGCCCCCACACACTGTGCACAGCCAGGGGTGGCTCAGGGCACTGAGAGGATGCAGGCAGATGTTTGTGGACAGCTGCAGCCTGGGTGGCATGCTCACTTCTAACCCGCTCCCCAAAGCGCTGGAAGCAACTGGAGGTGTGAAAGCAAACAGAGATCAAACACCCACCTTTGTACACATGGCCAGCGATGGATTCAGAGCATTCACCGGGAAAGGGGGTTTGTTTAACAGACCTTAAATAAATGCCAAGGGAGCAGAAGCACTGCTGCAGAATGGCCCAGGTCCTGCCCTGCAGCCCTTGGGACCCAGGCAGGGCTCTGCATAACTCCACAGCCTGTCCTCACGCGCTGGACCCTAAATCACCTCCCTGGCACCCAGCTTTCCCTTCCCTTTCTGCCTCCCTGTCCCAGCTCATGAGAAGCTATTCTGAAGAGCATCTCCAACCACCCAGCTTTACTCCAATGAGTACATTTTAGTCCTGCTTTGCATTTCAGGTGCTTTTTCTTTTCTAACTTACTAAGGAGAAAGTTCAAAACATTTGCAGTGACTGCGACGCACTAATTTGGAACTTACTGCGGTGTCGACATTGCATTAAGTATTTCTGTCAACCGTGAGGACACACCATGTCTATGTAAGAAATTACACTGGCAATTATAGCTAAAGAGGCGTGCAAAATTAAAAAAATAAAAAAAATAATGTATTCAGAAATGATAACTGACATTCTTATTAGGATTAATCTAATTTTAGTAGAGTCATTTATATCCTGCCTCTGGATAAAAAATGAATTTCAATTTTAAAATCTGGATAAAAACTGGCATTTAAAAGAAGTACTTTCAGAAGTCACCCTGCATGATTAAGCGTGATGATAATATGAGAAAGCTTAACAAAAAGCTTTGCCATTAAAGAAGGTATTTGTTAAACTAAACAGAACCAGAGATATTTATCAACCTGAGCAGACTATTCCAGGCTAACTCAGGACCTGGCACTGTCAGGTGTTGCTTGTGGTCGCGGGTTAGTGGAGAGCAAATTGGCAACAGCAGATAACAGAGAAGGGCCAGGAAGATGCTCGGGGCTGGGTCAGCTTTGTCTCTAGATGCTGGGGACCATCGAGAGCAATATGGTGCATGCATAGCCTGGACGAGGACAACAGTAAAGCACAGAAGGGATTCAAAGACCAGGGAAAAAAAGGTGGGGAGAAGGCGTTGGTTTAGCTTATCTGAAAAAGAAAACCCAAGAGTTTAACTCCCAGGTCCTTCACAAAGAGAAGATATGGGCCACAGAGTTTGCTCTGATGCTGAGCTCCTGCAGTCATAACAGAAGGTAGGCAGCTCAGCATCACCCACACCACCCTGGAGTAGCACGGCCTCCTCTGCAGCTCTGGCATAGATTAGTTGTCTGGTAGAAAAGCAGCGGTGTTGGCCTCCTGCACTAGTCTCAGTACTGTAGTAACTCCACGGAAAAGGACAGTCTGAGTGATGAAGGTCCTGGCAGGCTCCATTTCCCAGAAGCGCACACAAGGAGCCTCTCTGCTCCCTTTCCTGACCAACCCAAGGAGGATGCCTTTCCACAGCACATGCTTCCTGTTACGTACATCTTTAACAACAACAGAATAACCTCAAAAAAGCAAGTGTTGTTCTTTGGACCAAGATACCCCACGCAAGAAGCCACCTGAGATGCCTGCTCTAGACATGCATGTTTGCACCACGTCCCCCATACTCACATCCTCCACAGCCATGGAGATGCCCATGACTACCACACACCATGGTGTACTGAGCAGATGTTCACCTGTCCAGAGTGGGGAGGACAGGGAGCCAGGAGAACGTGCAGGGATGAGGGAACACAGGGAGCCAGGCATGTGAGCCAAGGCACCCAGCACCAACCATTCTCTTCTCTCACCCACAGCCTCCAAGTTAGAAAGCCACTAAGCATGTAGGCAAGACACAAAATGATTTAAGCATATGCGGAAAGAGCCAAATACCAAAGAGGGGGGGAAGGTCCCAAACTGATTATTTTATTTTCTCCTGACAGTTTCAGCCACAATGGCCAATAAATCCCAATTACAGATTTTAAAAACGCTTCCTGCAGACACTTGGCCCATCAAGGCAATTCTGGGCTCTCATAACTCCTGGTTTATGATGGTCATACATGTCAACTCTTCACAGAGCCCAGAATTTCAATAAAGATGACCGTAAACCTAGATTAGAGATTAAAGGACTGACCCAGAAGTTTGTCAGAAGAAAAAACAAGTTTCCCTGCAATTGCCTTGCCATTTTTACCCACTTTGGTTTTTTGATGGTTTTATACCACCAATAAATTTTCAGACTGCCAACGTGCAAGACAACAACCCAAGGAAAGCAAACGCAGCAGCAAGGAGGTGCAGGGAGGACACAAGCTCAGCCACGGGCTCAGCCGACAACACGGAGATGAGAAGTGACAGGTCTCCTCTATGGGCTGCCCATCGCCTGTGACGGCACAGGGATGTGGATGCCAGCTCCGACCTTCCTGGTTCTCTCCTCCCAGCCCCCCCGACCTGTCAGACTACTCTCCAGGGAGCAGCACTGTCCTCATTTCTCCTCCTCTCGCCTTGGCAGGGTCAGAAGCTGCCAAGCAGAAGCACGCAAGCACATGGGAAGGTGACAGGAGACAGGTGAACCCCTGAGGGCTCCCCATTGCTCCCCATCAAGGCCAGGGACCCCTGAGCATCCACATTCCTCCACAGCTGCCTTTCACCCCCAACTTCTCAGATCAGCAGCAATAAACACAATGGAGATGCCTTTTAAACTATAAACGCCGTGTATTTATTGTGCTCTTGTTTCCTGGATGAGTATGCTGCTTCCTTTTAATAAGTGCTCTCTTAGGAGAAGGAAAAGGGAAAAATAAAAAAAGCAGCAGAAAGGAAGGAGGATGACTCACGATGAGGCCACATCTCCATGAACACAGGAGAGCTGCCGAGAGACTGCCAAGGACAAGGGCTGGGATCAAAAGGACAAGAGTGGATCAAACACTCCCTCCCTGGGGAGGGGAAAGGTTTGTTGGAGCTGCTGGGGGGAGGACGGTGGGATGAAGCCATGCCCTCCTGGCCACCCATGGTTTGCCCACTCGGGTTGCAAGAAGCCACATCCCTTTCCGGAGGTTCAGGGACTACTTTCACATTCTGAACTGGGCTCTCACTTGTTTGATTTCATTAAGACATGCACACAGGGCTGCTCCACACACACCAGGACACGGTGGTGATGGAGACGGGAGGACCAGTAGGAACCATGGGTGCACCCAGCAGGAGGTAAAAAAAAAATGCCCTTTTCCTGAGTAAATGAAAGAGCTGAGGCCGGAGCTCAGCACGCCAAAGGGGGCCAGTGCCCTTTCTGCCGGTGTCTCTCAAAGTCTATCAAAAAGTCCCATTTACATCAAAATGCCCTTCCAGACATGCTTCAATTTTACTTTTCCCCTTTCATCTCCTTCCACCCTCCCGCCCCACCTCGCAGCCCTATTGTACTCACAGCATCTCGCACGGCAGAGAGGCCCGAGCGGGCTGCCAGAGTAAAAGAAAACAGGAGAGAAAGAAAAAAGCCTTAAACTAAGAGAGAAGCCGGAATCGCTCCTGGTCCCAGTCCAGCAGGAGCTGTGACCCCATCTCCTCCCGCCCGCTGCTTGGCGGCTGCCCCGGGGGGATGGCGCTGGCTGTGTCCCCACCATGAGGACGGGGATTCGGGCTGCCCAGCCTCCACTGGAGACCGGGCTTTCTGGTCAGGCTCTGGTAACCACAGATGGATTTAATGAGCTTTAACAAAAGCCTTGGGCAAGGGTTGCAGAATGTAGTCCTGCACCGCTCAGCACCCTGCCCCCGGCACTGCCGCCATCCCTGGCCAAGCAACACCCTGAACATCCTGCTCCCAAGCAAAGCAACTACTGGTGGTACTAGGACAGCCCAACCTTGGGCATGGGCACAACTGCACAAACCAGTTGGCAATGAAACAGATGGAGTTTAAGTGCATCCCTCTCCAGATCAGTCCTAAACATGCCAGGAGAGCTGGAACATGTCCACCCCATGCCAGGCCCTCCTCTGCCAAAGCCGTGTCCCACCTGTCCTCCTCAAACAACTTGGATTTAATAAGCCGCTTTCTTCCCCGAGCCCTGGCCCCACATCACTGCAGCTTCACTAACAAACTCTTGCAAGACCCTTAAGAGCAGAGTCCCCGGGTTGACTGGTTGACATCCAAGCCCAAGGGTAAAATCCACTCCACATTATGGCAAGTGCAAATGCAATTTAATTCCGGTCTAACCCATTAAAGCCAGCTCCAGCAGTGCACAATCCTGCTGCCTCTGTCCATCTCCCCTGACACGGAGCTTTTCCAGTCCTCCCTTCCTATTGTCAGTGTCTATTTTTAACCCCAAGCATTATTTCTCCCTGCGTGCCTTCAGACACTCTCTGGGGACAAGGTGGAATTGCTGAGCTGGTACCAGGCAAAGTGACTCAACTCTCACCTTCAGAAGCGCTATAGAAATCACAAGAGTAGTAAATTTTCCTTCGTTCACATTTTCCTTCCTCCATTCCACCAAGCTTTGTCTGGGGCTAAAAGCAGGGGAAATTGTGAGGAAGTAAAACCCGCATCCATCAGCAAGCAACATCCTAGGCAAGCCATTTTGCTCCCTTTTCTTCCCCAGCACCTTCGCCATCAGCTAGATTTACCTCTATTGCAGCTACGTTGGGAAAAATCTACATCAACAACCCATTACTGGTGCAAATCAAGGTTAGAACCATAACCTTAAAGTAGGTCTTATGAGTTGAGGCTCCAACGTACCAGGCAGGAGAAACCAGCTTGATAAATATGCAAAGAGAGGCACACACATCCCAGTGCAAGAGGGAGGAGGCATTTTCCTCACGGGGCCCTGGCCGGCTTGAGCGCGCCGGATGACGATGCTTCATTACTCCCTTTCAGCTGGTCCTCTCAGCACTGCAGAGCAGTAATTAACAAGAAGGTCAGCAGCAAAGCCCTTAAAGAATCTATACCTTCAGGGGAGTTTATCAAAACAACCCACCATTTGACTTTCTCTAACTCACAAAGCGCAAAAAAACCCAACGCCAAACGTTGCAGGAGCAACATGTGCACTGCATTAGCCAGATGCTTACATTATTTGGCATTAAGAACCAATAAATAATCATTAATACTACTGCTAGCAACGATGCTCTCTGCAAGGAAGCCCGGATGCCAAGCAGCACGGTGTTTACGGCACAAGCATCCTGAGGCGGCGCGGGCTGCGGTGAAGCTGGGCACAGCGCAGGCAGCCTCCTGCGGCACGGATCCGGGAGAGCCGCCTGCCGTGCACAATGCAGCCAGTGCTGCCAATTCCAGATTGTGTCCCCAGTCCTGCAGGACTTGGCAGTTCTCATACAGCCCCAGCTCGGGGGCTGGCAGAACCCGGACAGCCACAGCTCATGAGCACACCCGCTTCCACGTCCGCACAGGACAGCTCCGGCTGCCAGAAGATGTGGTGAAATCGAGAGCCATCACAAACCGAGCTGCTTGAAACCGCTCAGGCCAGACCCCGTTCCTGGGCTGGCTCCTTGGTTTAGGTCTCTGGAGCTGGCAAGACACTGGAACACACACGGCCACAGTGACGAGGGGAGGCAACATCTGGAAGCAATTATCCCACTGCTCTTGTATCTGCACCCACTCCCCATCCTTGTGCAAGGAAACGATTCATACTATCAACAAATCTCCATCTTTAATAAACTAAGAAAGGGATTCTCAGATTCTCATTCTGCTCCCTGACAAAGAGTAGGCAGCAGAGGCTTTCACAGCTCATGGCACAGGGTGGGCAAGGTCCCTCCTGCCAGGTCACGGGCACACAGGGTGAACCTAGCACACCAGGGACAGGCATCTGCATGTGCCCTAAGGAGGAAATGTTCTCAGATAAGAAATGCAAAGATTTCTCTGCTCCATCTGTGCACTGCAGCACGTTAATGCTTTACTTGCAAGTTTGACATCCCACAAACCTCCAACTGCTTTACAGGCACGGGTGAAATCCTGGGAGCTCTGCAGAATGGTCCACGTGCTTCCACCCTCAACCCACACCTCTCCATCCTCAAAGAGGAAAAATAAGGAAGGGGTTCTGCCCAGGAGAGCAGGAGCCAGGTGGACCCTGCATCCCTTCTGCACCCTGGATACCCTATCCCTAGGCTGGGGACAGCACCAGGACTCCCCGCACCCTGCATGCTACTCACTGCACCCATCCTGCAACGTGTGCCGGCACAACACCCATCCTTGAAGAAGTAAAGCCCAGTCAAAGAGGGATACTATAAGCAGGCACCAGTGCTCTCCCAGCCGCGAAGCACAACCAGGAAACCCCTAAACCCACTGACTGGTTGGCACCCCAAGAGAAGGAACCCCCCACCCACCTTCTCAAGCCCATGGGCTCCATGCACAGCAAAGGGAGGTGGTTTAGGAAGCCTTTCACGCCTCTCCTGGATGTTACGAAACCAGCCAAGGAGCATGAAACTGCCTGCCGTGGGTGGGAGCACCCAGGGCTATATGAAGAGCACTGTAGGATTCCTGCCTGGTATGGGAAAGCTCCCCCACCCCGCACACACCCTTCCAGGGTATTTTTTTTTCCTTGAGAGAGAGACAGGGTAAGCACAAACAACCAGCGCAGCCTCACATGAAGGGGGTAATTAGGGAAGCAGCACCCATCGCTAACCAAGTCAGGGCAGAGATCAAAAGCATCATCCAGTGTTAAACCTACCTGGGATCAGGAAACCGCTCCTGAGAAGGGACTCGAATGGGATTCCCCCCCCCACCCTCATCCCAGCCTTTGGGATGGTCACCAGAGCTGGTCTCTGGGAGGGCAATGGCGGCTCCTCACCGCTACCCCCCGGCGGTACGAAGCAATACCCAGCTGGCCCACACACCATCATATACCATCCCAAGCCACCAAACCCAGCAGGGGCTGTGCTGCACTCCCTGCCTTTGCCTGGGAGTCATGCAGAGCCTCCCCTGAGCCCCAGTGCTCACTGCTTGTGGGGAGGGAACACTAAGCCCAGCCAGCATCATTGTCCCCAACATCCCTTGTGGGCCAGCTTTCCTCCATCCCCTACTCCCAACAACAAGAGCTCCTGTAGCTCAGGCAAGAGGAAAAAGAAAAATAAAATTACAGAAAAGTGTTCCTACTACACCCACACTGACAATGGGCATGAAGGCGTGCTGGCACAGGGATGGGAAAGTCTGGGAGTCCAGGAGGCACGGCCGCACGAGGGACCCTCCTCTCCACCAAAGAATACTACTACAAATATAAACCACGACACAGCTGAAGGGGAAATTCCAGCTGCCTCCAGCCCTTTACACCTCGGAGTGCCTTCCTGAAACCTCAATCTGGCCCCTGGCTCCCCAGCCCGCTTAGGCTGTGGGGACCATGTGGCACCTCAGGTCTGCCCAATGACAGGGAAAGGGGCTCTGCACCCTGCCTCCAACAGCACTGGGATAGCCCTTCCCCACCTCCTGGGGAAGCATCTCCTCCCACCGCCAAGGAAGCTGGGAACAATGGGATACACCAGTGCCAGCTCCGGAGGGGATGCTCACGGACCACCCGCCTGGCTGCCCTGGAAGAGGGGACATGCTGGGGAGGACAGCCTGATGCAAGGGGCACTGGAAGATGCCAGGAGCCCATTTTTTATTGCTTGATGCAAGGGGCAGCTCCTCATCTCACAACCACAGGGGGACATGCCAGAGCAGAGCAACTGCAGGCAGAGGTCTCTAGGGCAGAGGCTGTGCAGAGCCCCCAGCTCCCCCCAACCCAGTGCTTCCTGCAGGAGAGGCGCTGCTGCCTGATGCATTGGCCAGACCTTCCCCTATAAAAATAAGGATTTTCTTTTTTTTTTTTTTCCCTTTTCATTTTCTTCTTCTAAAATAATTGACTAATTGGCCGAGCCCCAGTTCCGTGCTGGGAGCAGATCCCAGGTTCGCTCTTGCATGAAGCATGTTTCTTAAAGACACCAGAGGAGAAGAGGAGGCAGAGCCCAGCCGGAGTAGGGTGGTGCCTACAGCCAGGTGGAAATTTCCCATCGCACCCAGAGGGAGGAAGCCCAAAACTTAATCCCAGCCATCCCCTGCAGCACATCTCTACCCAGAGCAGGGCCTGACTCAGCCAGGGCAAGCATCACACCCTTGGGAGCGAGTGCACTGGGCTGTGAGCACATGGAGGGACAAGGTCCCCCAGGGGACACAGCCCCATGTCCCCACTCTCGGGGCTGCCCCCTCCTCTCCTCCCTTTAATCCCCAGCCCCAAAGCAGAGCCCTTTTAGGGGAAAGTGTAACGCAATACCTGGAAAATTTCTCCCACCCGCTCTCTGCTGCCGGCTGCCAAATTTAAAACATATTTGCTGCTCGGCCTTGAAGAAACGTAACCTGCTGCTTAATTCCAACATGTTCAGTCTTTGGGGGCAACGAAAAAATTTGCACTGCCGCTGGTGGCTCCTCTCCTTACACCCCGCGAGCCCTTGGGGGGGGGAGCTGCCAAAAAAGCTGCCTGGGAACCATCCACCACCACCACGCAAGCACTGAAATGCACCGGGGAAATGCAAGAAGCTCACTCTGCCCATGCAGCCCTGCCTGCGGCACCAGAGCAGGCAGGGCAAGGTGTTTTTGACTGGCGAGTAGGTGCCCTTGAGCCCTGAGCATCAACTGGGGGTGCCTGAAAGCCCTTAGGCAGAACCCAGGGCACTGCAAGGCTCTGGAGTGAGGGAAAGGGCAGAGACCCACCACCCACCGCAGGAACAGGGCCTCTCTTCAAGATGGGACCAACCCATCCTCTTCTCACCCCACAGAGCCACAAGGAGGGTGCCCATCATCCCCCATCCCTCGCTCTGCCACCTGGGCTCCTCCGCAGGAAGAATTTTCCAGCGGGCTGGGTTTGCGAGGGGAGGCTGGAGCAGTGGAAAGGGGCCGCAGCAGCACGGGGCTGGGGGAGGGCACAATGTGTTTAGCAGACTGAGCGATCCGACAGGGCCCATTAAAGGAAACAATTTGTAATACAATAATTATTATGTCGTTTCTCTGGACTCTTTCCTAAGCCTCTCTTTAAACAGTTAGAGGCTTGACGTGCCTATATAAAGCAGACCATGATCTGTAGAGCTGAGGATGCTTAAGTGCCCACATGTGCCAAGACAAGGCAGATGGGGTGGATGCATGCCGCACACCCAGCACTCAACCAGAGAGACAGGAGCTCATCTCGGTTTGCTCACAGCCCTCGAGGGATGGCAGGGGGATGGATCTCCAGGAACACACGGCGCAAGGGAAGCCAATGCTCCCCAACTGCAGGGGAAGATGCTGGCGAACACCCAGCACGATCGGATGAGGGGTCTCCTTTCCCTGCTTGCTGTTCAACATCATGGCAGGGGCCGCATCCTGGCAGCACAGCCAGGACCCACAGCTCCTCTAGCTCCGTTTTTATACTCTGAAGTTCTCGGCCACACATCTGAAGAAAGCGGCAGTAGCGAACAACAGAGCGAGAGCAAGCAACACAAATCCCCAGGATAATGAGCCCGGAGGAGGGAGACGGTGGGCTCTGTCTGAGGAGGGAGCCGTGCTTTTATTGGAGAGGCCTAAAAGGGCTATAAATCCTCAGATTCAAAGGCGAACTCGAGCTCTTTCAAGTCTGAGGAAGGCCTGGGATGTGTCAGCCGGGAGGACTAACCACGCCGCGTCCCCTGCTGAAGTGGCCTCTTCAGCAAAGCCGCGCTGCAGTCCGGGATATTACACCCAGATCCTTTCCATATGCTGCCCGCCCAGCTGCAGGCAGGGAATGCCGTCATTCCTGCCAGCACGGGGGGAGCCTGTCCTGACCCCCAACCACGCAAATTTTTTTCGCACCACGGGGGGGGGGCCTGTCCTGCCCCCCCCCCAGGCAAAAACCAGCCATTCTCCACTTTAAAGGGGGACAAGTGCCTTTACACCCATTCCTCCCTTCCAACGTCCATCAACAATTTGCCCCCCAAAACCCTATTGGGAGCCAGTGGGCTGCGGACCTCCCCCTCGCGTTTGGCTGTGATACTACAGCGAGAACAAAGAACACCGGAGCCCAGCTCCACCACATCCCTGAGCATCACCGCGTCCCCAGGCATCACTCCGTGCTGCTGCCAGACCCGAGGCTGCCGGCCCTGTGTGCAAACCCACACAACAGACTGAGCTCACACGTTTCAGAAACCCATTAAAACATTGAAATCAGTAGCAAAGAGAAGACGTGTCGAGTCTCAGCCTTGCCACTAATGCATGTGCAACCACAGACGTTTCCCAGCCTTAATGAGAAGGAAAGCATGCAAACACTCGGTGACCAATATTAATGGTGTGAGGGTATTTATAGCTGATAAGCCATGAAAACAGTCTTTGCTCTTTCTGAAGTACCTACTCAGAAGCCGCTGGATGCTAAAAGCCAGGGGGGACAGACAGTCCACAAGGCTGGGCTTGTGCTGAACACCGGTGAGCCACCAGCCGCTGCCGGGTGCACATAAAGGGATTGCTCGTGTCCCATCACCGCACGTGCGGCGGTGAGACAAGCCTGAGTGCCACCAAAACCAGCCAGGACCCTGCTTCCAGGGAGGGCGCCCACCCCAGGCCTTTATAGAGGAGGGGGCTTGGCCACCACAAGGAATGCACTTCCAAAACTGCAACCTGAAGGTGCTAGGCCAAAGAGCTTGTGCCACGTCCCGTGGGCATCCTGCCTGCGGCACCTCCATGTTGGCGGCAGCAGCAAGAACTAACCCACATCAAACCAGGATAACACAAAGCCTCTCACCATGGCTCAACCCCATGCATGTCCAGGCCAGCAGACACAGCACACACGCAGGCACAGCATCACGGAGCCCAT
>NW_009929841.1:4320-4683 GCF_000696875.1 Nestor notabilis | reverse complement strand
GAGGCTGAGCTGCGTGCTCGGCCGGGGCAGCCTTGCCACGCCGGCACCTGAGCCGGGTGGGATCCTGCCCGGGGGCGCCGGCAGGGAGAGCGTGCAGAGAAGCCACCGCGAGTAATCCCCTCAAATCTGTCTACCCATCCTCTGGCCCCTCCAAAGCCTCCATCCCCTCCAAGCTTCACCCACAGCCTCTGCAGGGTTCAGCTCCAGCCCCACAGGAAGAACCCCACTCCCTGAAAGTGCAGGGGCCGTGCAAACCCCACCCCATGCACAAATCCAGCCGAACCAAGCCCAGCTCGTCCGGCTCATCTGGGATTGAGCCTGGACAGGCTGGCAGAGCCAGGAGTGCTGGGACCCAGAGGCTCC
>NW_009929841.1:2463-4304 GCF_000696875.1 Nestor notabilis | reverse complement strand
TGCTGAGACCGAGAGGCTCCAGCACAGCACCGGGGCTCCAACCAGAGACGCCACACAAGGGGCAAGAAAAGCCTCCCCAAAGGATGCCGGGTGTGCACTGAGGGGCACCAAACCTCTCCACAAGCATGTGAACCACCGCCACCCCTCCTGCTCCCTGAAGGAGGGATGGGAGGAGAAAAGCGTAGGGAAGCAGCAGCAGGACCTCGGCTCTTTCGAGGCGAGCACAACAAAAGCCCCGCAGCACCGCCACCACATTCCTGCCCAGATGTGACGCCGAGATAGCACCGAGCCCAGAGTCCTCCTCCTGCTCTCCCAATACAAGCAATCATTAATTAGACACAGAATGGATTTCAGCTTTGTTTCTCCCCACCCTGTTTCAGCTGCCAGACTCCAAGTAGCATGTGCTACTGATCGGTACAAGATGTTTTCCCACCGGACCCAGCACTCCTCGGGCAGACAAGGCTTCCCCGCAGCGCTGCCACCACTGGGTGCCAGCAAGGCAGGGACTGGGGAGCCCTGGGGTGGCTGCAGGGACCCCAGAAATCCTGCATTGGAAACAAAGGTCATCCCTACCGCTAAGCCCCCAGTTTCCAGGGGACAACCCAAACACCTCCTAGCATGTGTTGTGCAAGGGGCTGCATGTGCACCGCAGCTCTTGGTGATCCCCATGACCCACACAAACATCCACAGGGCTCATGGGGACCCCATCCCACTCGTCCACAGCCACACCACACAAGGACACGGGCATGTCCCGCACATCCACATGCAGCCCATTTGGGATGGGGATCCAAGGAACAGCTGAATAACCAAACCGATGAAGTGGCTCAGGTGTGGGAGAAGGAAGAAGCCTCCCCAACAGCTCCATCCCAACACTACACAGCCTAAAGGGCACAAAAGCCCCATCCTCATCTCTGCTGCCATGCGGCTCCGAGGAGCTGCAGCAGCTGTTTTGCTCCGAGAAAGCTACAGCTCCTTTTACAATCAATCAGCCACCCCATCACGGCTCTTTTTTTCTCTTAAAGGAAGCAGTTAAATCCATTTTATAGAATTCAGTGGTATTTACCCAGCTACTGCAATAGCCGCAGCCCTGCCTTCACTTTTTTTTTTGTTGTTTTTTTTAATTTAAGTTAATGAAGTCATTCCCAAATGACACACAAGGAGCCCTGGGTGCTCCTTCCCCCCAGGTGCAGCACAAAGGGTAACATCACCACAGAGACATGGGCCCAGCATAGGGGTTTCTGCTTTGGGGGCAGTGAGAGCAAGAGCCATCCATGCTGGGGGAGGGCACCCAGCAAAAGGGCACCAAGCAGAAGGGCACCCAGCAGCAACCTTCTGGTATGCTTGGAAAGGGCTCCTCAGTTCCAAGAGCAAAACTCCAAATGGGATGCAGACAATCCAGGCTCACTTAACCCAAACCAGCCTGCAGAGATTAAGCAAAGCCCAAGGGAGAGTGGAGGGGCCACTGGATCCCATACAGAACCATCGTGCCCCCCAGCACTGCTCAGCCCCCAACAGCTCCCCAAAGACTCTGTGAACCAAACACAACTTCTAATTACACATAAAGGAGCCTGTTTTCACTATTTCCCAACTCCTTACACTGTGAAGCGCCTGATGCGCCCACTGGTATAGTAATTAAATTACATGTGCTCCGACAAGTGTGAGCCCACCACTGCAGAGCTCGAGGCCAGCCCTTCCCTCGGAACCAGCCTTCCCGACAGCACTTCGTCCCTCATAAAAGGCATTAAAAATGGCAAAAAGACAGCAGAATTCAAACTCGGCGCTTAGAGAATTCAATAGGACACCATAATGTCATTAAAGACAGAATAAAAATACCAGAAAGG
>NW_009929841.1:0-2396 GCF_000696875.1 Nestor notabilis | reverse complement strand
ATTAAATAAATGCATTTATTTATTTTTTATTAAATAAATGCATTATTTTGTTTTTAGGAAGTTGCTGGGTTGTTGCACAGAGCCAGCGGAGCCGAGTAAAACTTTATATGAGGGCAAGAGAGAAAAGCAGAGCCAAAACAACCCATTCTTCAGAGCTGCACGGATGATGTGTCCCATTTCCCCCACCTTCTTATTAAAATACTTCTGGAGAAGCGAATTCCAGCCCGAAATGAATTTTCCAAACCATATTTTATTAAGAATGCTTCCTTTTAACAGTCGGCACAGGAGCCCACCAGGGTCAATATTTCTCCACAATCACAGCCAAGGGAGTCAAAGAAGGATTTAGCCAGAATTTCTCCAGCAATTCCCAGCTATCCAACAAGAGCACACTCCTGCCGCCTCCCCGGCCGAGCAGCAAAAGGGCCGAGGAAATCCCAAAAGGGCCCTTCAGACACGATGGAATAAAATTAAGACCACATTGGCTCCCTGAGACCCCTCCTGAGGGGCTCCACAGACAGCTCGCTCCAAGGGGATCTAACTTAGCCTCGGGTTTGAGACAATCATCACCTTCCACCCAGTGAAAGCATTTCTAGGCCTATTTTTTTCCCCTTTAAAAACACTGAATTATTCACGATCGGAAGGCGGTGATGATTTCACTGCTGGCATTTGGGCACACACCTAGAAGCCCAAGGGAAACGCTTCCCCAATGCGACAGACAGCGCTAGAGCTTAAGCTAGACTTAACTCGATTAGGAAATCGTTCCTTCCATCGGGTGCATTATCAGCATCGCTCTGATAACCACCACAAGACCAGGAACCTGGCGGTGACGCCCTGGTAAAGTTTAAGCCCACACGCTGTAAGCGCAGCCCGGAGCTGCCCAGGGGAGGAAAAGGGCAGGAAAATATTTTCATTATTTACAGCGATAGCACCAAGGCCAAACGGCCCCGATGCACAACGCTTTCTCCTTCTATCTGTTGGAAAATTCCACTTAGCCGTGTTATTTTTGAAGGCTTTAGCTCTCTTTACTCTAAAAACACAAGCTGAAGCTCAGCAGAGCGGGGAGGAGGGCTGGCACAGGCACAGCAGCGCCCACGGAGCAGCGGAGGAAGGGGCCTGAAAGCCCGAAGTATGGTGGGGAGTGCACGTGGAGGGGGGGGTTAATGCATCTATCCAGGGGAGTAATCCCAGCGTAACAAAAGAGTATGGCTTTTCCTTGAGCTGGGCTTCACACAGCACACAGCTCCCCAGGCTGGTTTGTTGGCAGGAGCGGCCGTGAGGCGGCTCTGCCCAACGCCACACAACCTGCAAACATCGGAGGCAGAGCAAGAACGCGTAAAAGAAAGCGAGGGACCCCAAAAGCAAACCCCAAAGACAGGGGTCCGGGGTCAGGCCACATGGCCACAGACTGATGGGGCACAAGTGAGCCCATGGCTGGGCACTGGCACCCCCACGGACCCTTCCCCAGCACCCGTCCATTTCTGGGTGGGAATGCCGGCATTCCGGCTGCTTCCCATCTCCTGGCACTGCCCAAGGGAGCAGTCCCCACACGGGACAACACACATCAGAAAGCCACGCTAAAGGCAGACAACTACAGAGCTCCAACGTGGGGAGAACCCAGAGATGAGCTCACCACAGCCCCCAGCTGATGGGGAGAGTGGTGGGAACCCACTATCGTGCCACCGACCACCATGGCCACCTCATCAGCCCCCAATTTCCCCAGACTCTGCAGTTTAATAAAGCCAACGCTAATGAAGAGCACTGGGGTGACATGGCACCCCCCAACACCACCGAGCCAAAGCGGTTTCTACCTCCAGCTGCCCTTTCCTCAACAATAAAAGGTATTTTCTGGAAGCAACCGGCCTCTTGTCACCAGCATCACAGACTCACAAACCCAGCAGAGCAACTCCCAAAGGTCAAGGCTTGTTCTGCTCCTGCCGACAAAAGGATGGGAAGGAAAACCACGCCACGCAGGAGGATCAACTCGTGGGAGCCCTCACAGCTCGTCCCAGCGCTGGGCTGCACCTACACAGTGTGTGCCTGCGAAGTTGCTTTCCCCTCCTCACACAATGAAATAAAGGTCTAGCTGGAATACAAATGTCCAAGCCTGGGATGGTTGTCCAAATTATTTCGTTCCTCTTCACCCCCCAAAAACTCTTTTTTTTTTGACAAATGTGGTGGTGGGAAAAAACACAGTCTCGATCTAAAGGCACGATTATTTTCTTTTAAACCGAGAAGGGGCTAACATAAACAAACACTCTGTGATCTACAAGATACAGCCCAGCAAGAGGGCACCCAAAACCACCACCCTGGCACCTTCACTCCTCCTCCTCACCCTTCATCCCGGCGTGCTGGAAAAGCCCCTTTGCATTGTTCTAGCACCTCAGCCGGGGCAGACA
>NW_009929840.1:316-1596 GCF_000696875.1 Nestor notabilis | reverse complement strand
GGAGGATGAACGTCTTGCCTTTGGGAAGGTATAAAGTTTACTTGGAGTGTAGTCCTTGGGTCTCACTTTCCACTTCTGGTTTATTCTAGAGTTTGCTAAGCTTCAGGCCACACTGTGTGACACCAAAATGAACTGAGGGAGGGAAATCTTCAGGGACGTGCCACCACTGCGTGCTAGAGCTCAGCTTTGGTTTGTGTGTGCACGATGTCAGACATGACTTCTATTTCCTTCTCCCCTGGCAGTGGTGCTCTGGCTGGTCACCCACTGGACATTGATAGAGAGCTGCTACGTAATGGTAAATGTCTCCATATGACTGAGAGGCACAGGTCTGCTTTTAATCCTGGGACATGGGGAAGCTTTGACACATTGTCCTGAAGTTGCAGTATCTTAAACATGGAGATGGAGAGTGTTAATTAAAAAGAAATAAGTGTTATCTGATGCTCAGTGAAAGAGGAGGGAGGCAGCTCCTAGTGACTCAGTAAGCCAGGAGGCTTATTACTGCAGTGAGGCAGAAGTGCCTGTAAGGTGGGACCATAAACAGAACCAACTCTGCTGCACACTGGCTGCCTGGGCTAACAACAAAGACCCCAGTCAGTGTAACAGTTAAACATGTTTGTGTTCCTGGGACTACTCACAGTCACCTGCATGCTGGGGCAAACTGCTGTGCTCTAGCTCAGGTCATACCAAGCCTGACTTCCTCTGTCCATCACCTTCCTTACAGAGCTGGACTTTGCCTCCATCAGCCTGAACAGCATGGATGCTGTTAGTGAGAGAGACTTTGTGGGTAAGCACAACTCAATCACTTCTTCCCAGCACTATTCTAGAAGCAGCCTCCTGGGACCTTTCTAGTTAACTTCCCTTCATAAGGGGACTGAAATCCCTACTAGGAAGAAACTCCAAAGCCCCAGTCAGGGCTCCCTGGGCTGTCAAGCAAACAAGCACCTCTTTCACCTCCTGATTTCCTGCCTTCTCCGCAGTGGAATTCCTCTCCTTTGCCACCCTGCTGATGATCCACCTGAGCAAGATGGCTGAAGATCTCATCATCTACAGCACCAGCGAGTTTGGCTTTGTGACCCTCTCTGATGCTTATAGGTAGGTCTCTGGACAAAGAACCCTTCCCTCAGCCTCTCCTCCTCAGCTATCCTCCCCTGAGAGACTAAGATAGAGTTTGGGTTCTCCCTGCTGCCCCAGCATTAAAAGGCTGGCAGAAGGGCAGCCGTAGGGTGAATATCCCTCAGTAACAGTCACTTCCTTCTGATTCTGGCAACTCAACCAAGCCC
>NW_009929840.1:0-207 GCF_000696875.1 Nestor notabilis | reverse complement strand
CCGCGTGGCCCAGCCCAACACAGCCCTCCCTCTCTGTTGTCACCGAAGGAAAGCTGACCTGTTGATCCCAGCCATGGGGAGGCTTGGGGACAAATCTCCTCTCTGCTGCCTCTTTGAGAGGTGGAACTGCGCGTTAGCTCCAGGCAGGACTGCAAAAGCAAAGGCTTTGCTGTGGGAAACATGAGAAACTCGGTTCACTGCTTCCCT
>NW_009929839.1:0-5675 GCF_000696875.1 Nestor notabilis | reverse complement strand
CTGCTGTAGCTGAACCCAGGACACACTGTTATTCATTATAGTGAGTCAATCTGTATATTTTCTGGTCAGCTGGAAGTTATACTAAATAAATATATTCATTTAAAAGCACAGTTGCAAGAGTATGTGTTCCATATTTTCTTACTTCATTTGTGAAATCTGTCTTCGTATGTTATATGGCAGACTCACAGGAATGATTTTCTGATATTCTCTTAAGTATTACTATTTATATATTTTAATTTTATTCTACAGTGTCAAAGTTGCTTCCATAATTGTGCTGAAATACTTCATCCAGTAATAGTAAATTTTTCTTACTGAGAAAGATAATAAGAATAGATAGGAAGATATAAAAATTTAATAGTCATTTCAAGACTTAATGATGCAAATCAGCCAATGCATCTATGCATATTAATTCAAAGCATTCCTACAGTTATGAAAACAAAAACCTGCTTTTCTAAAACGACGGTAAATGCAAGTAACTGATTGTTTTAAGGAAACTGTACTCTTAGTTATTTTATTAAACAATTCATAAACCAATGCTAAGGTATTCAATGGGTGTAAA
Source organism: Nestor notabilis (assembly GCF_000696875.1). Lineage (NCBI taxonomy): Eukaryota > Metazoa > Chordata > Aves > Psittaciformes > Psittacidae > Nestor > Nestor notabilis. The sequence goes on along the minus strand of NW_009929839.1, from coordinate 5,116 downwards.
CATCTGGTGTTTATGCTTCTTCTGCAGTACCACGGATGACTAATTGTTTTCCAGGTGTCATGGAGAAAATAATTGGTTAATCACCCAGTCAATTTAGCCTAATGTTCTGCAGCTGAGAGCTTCTGCTTCCAGTTCTGTGTGTGTGTGTGCATGCATGTGAGCCCTATTGTTCTGACTCTCTTATCCGCTCATTCTTGCAGCCCCACACTGGAGCCCCTTTTCTCAGATGTCATGCAGCAATTTAATGGCTCTTCCCTTGAAAATATCTGACTTTAGAGCACATTTACAACGCAATTACATGTGTGAACACCACAGATTCAGACAAGCTAATTGGGTTAAATTTATCTATTGAGGATGACACGGGCAATGACAATGCAGAATTTCTCCTCTTCAATCACTTTAAATTAATATCTGGAATCTGTGGCTTCCTATTTTTCATATTGAAGTTAACTTGATTCAGGCTAGCTTACCTCAGTATAACAAGTGCAATAGTGATTCTCCTCATTATAGAATATATGTACAGAAATATACACATATATATGTACACACAGATATATAGACATACATGTATGTGTGCATACATATATGACTATATAATATATATAAAAATACACATGCATATATATATATCTATATATCTATATCTCATGAAATACACTGAAAAACCCCATGCAAGAGTGAAAATACTAAAAGCCATCTCCAGAATAGTTTAAGGACTATTATATCCAAATTTAGTCCTCTGGGCTTCAGCTGCCCAACAATTTTATTTTATTTGCAAAATTTTATGCGATCTCCATTAGTTATTTCAGTATGGGTTTTGTTCTTTTCATAGGATAAAACACACCTTGCTGTAGTTGTGATATTTTCACATTATGCATGTTTGTTTTATTGTTGGTTTTCTTTCTGGGTTGTTTTCGTTTTTTTTAATATTGGTTAAATTTTTTTTTTTGGTCTTCTAAATAATTCTGTGAACAATATTTCCTGGCAGGTACTTTGCTTGCACAGGAAATACACAATCATCTGGATTCCTTACAGATAATCACAGCCTGGATTCTTTACAGATAATTAGTGGATCAAACTGTAGTGGCAGTTGGGGAAGGAGGCAGGTAAACACAGGAGAAGGAGAGGTAGCACTATCTAGGGCGAACTTGTCTCAGCATGAACACAGCAGAAAATGGGAACAGCTCCTTACTGATCATGCCCCATGGGTGACGTTTCTACAGGCTCTCAGGCAGGTTGCCTCTGTAACCATTTCTTGATATTACATTAACTGCAGTGCTCTAAATGTAATATTTTAGGCACACTTGTGTCCTGGGTTCAGCTACAGCAGTCATTTTTCTCCTTCTTAGTAGCTGGTGCAGTGCTGTGGTTTTGACTTTCAGCCTGGGAACAACGCTGATAACACCGACGTTTTTATTTGGTGCTAAGTAATGTTTCCTCTGACCAAGGACTTTCTCAGTCTCATGCTCTGCCAGGGAGGAGGGGAAGCTGGGAAGGAAGCAGAGACAGGACCCCTGGCCCAAACTGGCCAAAGGGGTATTCCATACCACAGCACATCATGCCTGGCATAGAAACTGGGGGGAGTTACCCGGAAGGCCCAGATCGCTGCTCGGGTCGGGCTGGGTATCGGTTGGCAGGTGGCGAGCAATTGTATCCTCTCCCCTTGTTATTCCTCTTATCATTATTATTGGTAGCAGTAGTGGTTTGTATTATACCTTAGTTACTGGAGTGCTCTGATCTCAACCAGTGGGAGTTACATTCTTCTGATTCTCCTCCCCATCCCTCTGGGAGTGGGGGGGGTGGGAAGAAGTGGGGGAGTGAGTGAGCAGCTGCATGGTTCCGAGTTACCGTCTGGGCTTGAACCATGGCAACTTGGTATGCTGATTATTAAAAAAATACTTATTCAGGTGATCTTCAAGCCCAACCAAAGTTTTAGGATCTCAGTAGCTAAATCACAGTCTAATTGTATGAACTTAAGGAAATTATTATGCTTGTTCATCTTGACATATCTTACAGTCTGAAGTCAGTGGAAAACTTTGTAATACAGCTTATTTCCATACAGTCCCTGGGAGAAGCAGAAGCACCATATTAATCTTGGGTCTGAATCTGTCACAGCCAGGTTCTTCCCACAACTGCAATTAATGCTATTAGTGACCACTCTATTAACACTCTGGAGAGCAAAGAAAGATGGACAAAGAAGGCATGAAAGTAGCTGTGCTGACTGAACAAGGTGCCAATGGCAGGCACTCCCAGTGTAACCCTTAATAGATGTTAGGTTTTAGCACTATTCTACTCTCACCGCCACACTACATGGACAACATCAGTCCTGCACTTTGTAAAACCCAGCCAGAGGGAAAAGTAAGCTTGATCCCCTAGTCGCCTTCATCTGCATTGCCCAATACATTGTGCAATACAATGCAGAGACTAGCCACAAGCTGCTTCCAAAACTGTTATAGCATGTGAAGGTATAGATACACCTGACTTTGGTCTTGGGACAGCACTATGAGGGCATATGGGACACGTGGGGAATCCAGATACACATTATCAGCAGCCTACAATGTAAGGCAGGCAGGTCTTGGTGTCTGTGACAGTCAAAGGCAAGCAGCCACGGTCCTTAAACCACATAGTCTTCCTGTAGTAAGAATCTAATTTAAATGTCACTGCATCTCTTCAGTAATAAAACGAACATGTGGCATTTGGACAGTAGAAATTCTGAATACAGATGCCTGTTTAAACAGGACAAGGCAGAAATCAAGCTTGCAAAGCCTTTAAATGAAAATATAAAGTCTATCAGCAAACCTGGATCTAATGATTCTTTCTTACAGTCTGACATTTATAGTGTTAGCATGTTGAAATTCAAGACATATTATGACATTGCCCTTCTCCTTTTTCTTCCTCAAAAATGCTTTAACAGCCTTTAAATCCAGCATAATCAAGCCATGATTCTACTGTCAGCAGTCTAAAATAAATCTTGCTCTCTGGCATTTAGTTATTAGGTAACATAGTCACGTTTCTTTCAACTGTGCTGTGGACACAGAATAAATGGCTTGTGATGTTTAGCACTCTTGGTTAAAATTCCATTTTTATGGTTCAAGAAAAATGCTATGACCCATGCACTACAACTACTGATTTATCTGCACGGCAGCCTGGGTACCAAAACAGTTTTAAAATACTTCTGAAAACATTAAGTGTGTTAAGACTTAAAACTAAACAACAATAAAATAACAGTGTTGAGTTTCTGGCAAGTAGAAAAATTTGGAGAAATTCCTTAGTAAAACCTGAATGCAAACAAAACACATGTCACCTTAAAGGTACCTTGTTTGAAAGAATTTGTAAACAGTACAAAAAAGCTGTCATATAGTAATGTCCAGGAGCAAGCTCAGGCATTCAAAGATCTGAAAACGTAAAATATAATTAAATGTTTAAATGATTTTTTCCCCTAAAAATTCTGAAATTCTTCATTAGTGAGCTCACACTATGGAAAAGGCTAGGAACAGATTTGCATTTTTGGCTACATCACTATAACCAGTTCAATCCACATCAGGCCAACTGCAATGCTGGCAAGTGGTCCTACAATGTGGACTGATTCCCAGTTCCAGCCTGGTTTCAGATGCCTGTGCAACTGTTGTTTTGATTTTTTTTCTGAATTACAGAGCATATGAAGCTAAGTTGTCTCACCTGCAGAGCTGCCACTCTGAAAGTTTTGTATGTGTGAATCACAGTAGGGCTTCTCCTCATCCAGGTTTTTCTGGACTCCTAAACTTTCTGCTATATCATCTTCTTTTAGATAGGTTTAAACATTTGTTTGGGAATAAAGATTAAATCAGAGCAGATAAGAGCCCTCCCTACCAGTCTCAGCACAAGACTATACCTTTTTATTGTATATCCAAATTCATAGGTTTTACCCTGCTCCATTACACTCTGCATCCACCTTTATGCAGTGGGAAATACACTGCTAAAGAAAAGCAGTTCGTAACAAAAATGTAGTTTGGGAAGTGAAAAGTGTCTGCCATAGATATGTGGAAAAGCTAATTTAAAGCTGCCTTTAGTATCTTTAACAAGACAGATTTTTGCAGAAACTGTGGCAAATCTTACCTAGAGATTGTTTAACCCAGGTTTCTAGAGTCCAAATTCAACTATACTTGCTACAACAACTTCTCTAAAGCCACGATTTCCCGAAGACTGAATAAGTACTTTCTATTGATAGGGTAGTAATTCGTTTATCTTCTCTGTATATCCCCTAATGAGCTAGAGGGTTCACCTTCCTCAACAGCATTTCACTTATAAAGGAGGGAGATGTGCATGTGGGGAGAAGTTACAATACATCCCATTGTCTGCTTTATTTAAACCTGTGGCTAGTCCCTGACTTCACTGAGAATGGTAAAGAGCTGCTCTTTCTCAGCTTTGGTGGCCAGGAGGCTTCAAAGGAGGCAGGGCTTTGGCCTTGCCCATATGCTGGCCAGCAGACCTGGCTGGCTGAGCGGGAATTTCTCCAGGAATTCTGCACTGCCTAAATTCAAGGTCATGTCCAGTAAGTTAAAACTAGCCTTCAGTGATACAGCCGTGCCACAAAATCTCACTCACAATGGATGTTCAAAACTTTCCTTTAATGCACCATAGAGCTGCTGAATAAGAAGCATTTTAATAGTACTGTGTGGTTTTAGATAGGAATTTTGATAGCCAAAATACTGCTGAAAAAAAGTGAGAAACCTGAACAATAATGTTGTAAGGCTATAATGTACAGGTCGAAATTGCCAGTTTAATTTTTTTTTTTTTAATTCACCCCTTGTCATGTTTCAAGCCCAGCTGATAACTCAGAACCACGCAGCCGCTCGCTCACTACCCCCACCTTACACCTACCCCCGCTCCCGGAGGGATGGGGAGGAGAATCGAAGGAATGTAACTCCCACGGGTTGAGATCAGAGCACTCCAGTAACTAAGGTATAATACAAACCACTACTGCTACCAATAATAATAATAATGATAAGGGAAATAACAAAGGGAGAGGATACAATTGCTCGCCACCTGCCGACAGATACCCAGCCCGACAGGAGCAGCAATCTGAGCCTTTCCCAGCTTCTGTAGCAGGCATGATGTGCTGTGGTATGGAATACCC
>NW_009929838.1:0-243 GCF_000696875.1 Nestor notabilis | reverse complement strand
GCCCCCTCCTTGTACCCCCCCTCCGCTGTTTCCTGGAGGCACCAGCAGTGATCCTCTTTACTGGTGCATCAGCAGGATGTTCATTTGGTGTCCTGGGTATTTCATCATTAGCCCCTTGCAGGACTGTGAAGAGGTTGTGGGTGTGGACATTGGATTTAAGAGGAATCCCATTGCTGCTAATTGTCCTCTTCTTCCTTTTTTTGTTGCTTTTCTTTTTGTTACTAGTTCCCAGCTCCCTGGGTT
>NW_009929837.1:16937-23166 GCF_000696875.1 Nestor notabilis | reverse complement strand
GCAAACTTGCTGGGGGCGCACTCAATTCCATAAATTCCTCCAATCTCTGAGTGATATTTTGAAATATCTCTAAAGAAATTGAGAACTTCAAGAATCTTATATATATTATGATAATTGTAAGCAAGTTATTGCAATCCCAGTCTGCACTGAAGAGATCTGTTATCATATGGCCCTGACTTATTTTTCAGTGTTGAAATAATTCAGAGACATAACTCCTGCAGTGTTTTCTGGGGAATAATTTAAGTTTCAAAACTGTGATTTCTGATTTTGCTTTACTTTCTTTGATATTTTGTATTGTTTTAAACTTTTATATTGTTTTTAACTTTTCATATTCTGTGGCATTATTCAGAATTTTCAGCCTCATAGTACTGCAGCTATAAATTCATCACAGTTGCATTCTAGCTGTAAGATTTATGATGATGCAAATCCCCCCGAAAAATCAAGAATTGGATTTCTAGAAAAAATGGTGACAATAGTGACTTTCAATGTGTATTTTAATGCGTTTCAAAAACTGATCTGCCTTTTGGAATCATTGCTGTCATCTCAAGTCCAAAGGGTGTTTTCTGAAATGATAAATGATAGTATTAGATTTCCAAGAGTCTTCTTGTGTGTGGGCATAAGGTTGCCTGCAGGTAAAGCCATTGGCAATAGACCCCAGGATAAGGTGAAGTAATGGGACTTCGTGATGCTGCTGGCTCTTTTTACTTAAAGGTCATTTCTCTTTGTGGGATGGGAATGGAGGAATCTCCAACAGATTTTGGGGAACCAACGGGACAGATTAGGTCTCCAAAACTATAAGAACCTCTCTGGTTGGGCCAGGAGAATAACTGCTCTCTGTTACAGAGTTTGAAACTGAAGTCAGCACCTTGGGTTACATCTTAATTTCCTACTGGCAAAAATTGTGCCAGTATATTAGATGTTTATTACTTGAGCATATACTCATTCCCCAGAATAGCCAACTAAGTGAAGTTAAACTGCAGGCATATTAACTACTTCTTCTTTGCATCACCTTTCTTTTAACAGTGTTTCTATTTGTAGGTTATATCCTTGGTAATATCCATGTCTCTTTATGCAAAACTAGAAAACCTTCCCTTGAGGTATCCATAAAGGACATATTCTTGGTCCTCCCTTCTCTGCCTGATGTGTCACACACACGACAGATACACATATCAGTTTCTCTGTTTTCATGTGATAAGACGCAGGTCCGGATGTTGTTAGGACACCTATTGGCACTGTGCATCTCAAAGATGATGAGTTTCAGGTATGTGACCTTCCCAGAATGAAAACCCACTCCAGCATCTCTACATTAAAATTAGATTAGTTCAAAAAGCCACGTGAATGTGAAGTTCCTGTTAGCTGTATTCTTTAAAAATGCAGACATTCAGTGATTCATTTTAAGAATTTTATTATAATATTGTCACAATTTGCCTATTCATTACTTAGACATTAATGGAGAGATGTCACATAAAAGTACAACAGCAGTGTTACTTGCTTGATTTATAATCCATTCTTCTCTCTAGCTTTCTGGCCTGCAGTGGGATTTCTATTGTTGTCTGTTGTTAAATCCTAGCATAATGGATACCACAGCTGCAGCGGACAGCTGTAATTTTTACTGACTTCTGTCTTGGTGTGTGACTTAGTTATGCAGTTCAGTACTCAACCCATGTGTTTCAAAAATGGATTTAAATAGTGTAAGTGTATATATTTCTTAATTAACAATAGGCAATGTTTATTCTTTTGAACTTCACACTGTTGAAAAAGAAACAGACTGTGTCTGGTTTGAATTTAACATTGGCGTTCCCTATGTGTTTAATGAGGGAATGTATACAGAATGTAAACCTGTGGTGGAGTGTTTAACTTTTTGAAACTACATTTAATTTTAAAGTCTCATGAAAGGTAGAATAGTCACAAAACACTGAAGGAGTCATATGATTAGCAGGAATATGTTACGTATTAGCCAGGATCCTTGGTACCTAACTCCGTGTTTTGGTGTTTGAGTAAGAGTTTCTTGCCATCATTTACTAACTCTTTTTTTTCCCTGCACAAAAGCCTTAGAAAGTACCTTCATCACCCCTAAGCTGAAATTGAATGGATATACCACCTTCTCACTAGAACATCCCAACACATTCAACTTGTCATGTTATATGTTAGATATTGTCCATTGAATGACAGCCAATAATGTAATTGAACAGGAATTGTATGTTGCTATTCTTGCGGTTTGTACTTAATAACAGATAAGACACACTTACGTGTAACTTGCTCAAAAAGCTGAATATTTTCCTCCAAACATCTTTTACTGTGAGAACATCCGTAAACACACGCTATTCCCATGTCACTTCTATATGGGAAAATAGAAGAGGGAAGATATTTGCATACACTGAAACAAAGCAGTGTACCCCCAAAGCATCCCAAATTTAGCTATATGTGCAAAACCCCCTGAGAAGTAAAAACCATACCTGAGAAATAAGACAGAGATGTCACCCAACAATGTGACCTTCTGGTTTTGCACCTGACAGGACAATGAACATCCCATAATCTCATAAAGCAACTCCAGATTACTGAATGGTTTGCAGGTGAAAAGCCCAGTGCTAACCACAGTTTAAATATTTAAATAATAAGCCCTCCACTGCATTAGGTACAAATCTGTATTTTGTCAACAATCAGGCACTCCAGAGTAGGATTTTAAAAAGAAGTATCAGTTAATTGTAAATCTGTCTTGGGGCTGTATGAGCATCTCTAACGTATAATTTCAGGAAAATTGCCACAGGACTAATGTGTATCCAGCACTGAAGCACATAGCGCTCTCCATGAGATTCCGTGTGATAGAAAAGTGGAAATAAACCCCTCAGTCTCTCCAGGAGGAGGTACATTAGTGTAGTGGTTGGCCATTTTTAATATCATTTGATATCTTGTAAATGCTTAAGAGTACTGAGAATTAGTAGTCTGTTTGGCAGGTGGTTTTCTAGCTCTTCTCTAGGTGAGAGCCAGTTTTGCTGGCAGCGGTGGCTTATTAAGAGAGGAAATAGTGTCGGGATTTCCACATTTTTATCTGATTGCAATAGCTGTTTAACAGGCTTCTTCACACCCTCAGTCAGGAAGGATGCTAGCTACAGTCTGCTAATTAAAACTGGAAGGGTTTGGGTTTCCTTGGAAGAATTTTGTTCAACTGTTGAGTGGTCAGTAGGGACACTGGATACTTGTAACAACGTTCATCTTCTAACTATCAGGGTCAAATTCTGTGTTGGTTTCATAAATTTAAGAGTGTAAGGCTGTAGGATGCAGTATCTGGAAAATTATGATAGCCAAGAACATTTTGAATATATATAATTAAACCTTTTTGGCTTTGGAAAACACGATTTACTGCTATGGATCAGCATATGGTTTACTGTTCCCTTTGAAACAGTTTGACTTTTAGCTGGTTTAATTCAGAGACTATCATCACTGTATTAAAAAACCCCTTGTTCTAAAAAAATCTTCTTGCCTCATTATGATTTACATTACTAATGCAATTAATATAATAGCACAGGTAATGTTTCTCACAGATATCCCAGGAATGGTATTATCCATTTATTTCTTTTTTAGTATTTACTTTTTGCATCTGTGTGCTGTTGATTTTTCCTGTTAACAGTTTATTTAACTTCATACACTCTTGTAGAATAACTTTCCATTATAAGAAGTACTTTGCATACAAGATCAAATATTGCTCTACGTAGTCCACTCATTAAAGAATCAGTAAGCTGTTTTCTGTATCGTAAGTAGCTTGTTCAAAGTAGAAGCTTGCAAAACTAATAGTAAGACATCTCCAGTCTGTTTTTTCTGTTTCCCTGGATATAAAAGGAGCAGCTGGATAGAATCTGTCTGCCATATTAAATAACATCCCAGTAGGAACTGCTTCTCTCTCAGAGAAAAATCCAACACTGAAAGACTTAACAAAGTGTGCTGACTGTATATTCTATGTTAGCTTTTACTTTAATTCGTCCTACAGGTTTTGTCTAGGTATATGTTGCTGCTTTTCCACACATGATTTTTAATTAATGTATTTTTGGTACTTGAATTAAAAACCTAGTAAATGGAAGTGAATATTAGATTTTTCAAAGGAAGGATGTAAAACTCGAGCCCTGAATTCTGACTTTTAAACTACTCTGAGAGGTATGAAATTCCTATTAAAATATTTTTGGTGGTGGTTGCAATGTGCATGTTCACGTATTATGTATGAAGGCAAAAGCAGAGCATAAGAATTTTCCAAAGAGCTATGTGGTTAATGAATCTGTAAATTAAATGCAAGTTATTTGTTTTATTTAAATTGTACAGCCATTTGTCACATAGCTTGGAAAAAAGCTGAAAGTTAGAAAGGTTATGTTGAATTTTACACAACTTAAAATATCTGAAGAGCATTCTGTTTAGGTGACATCTTCAACTATTAAGTACAAGGTACTCATCATCTGAGTGCCAAATCTAAAATGTTAAGACAGCTATTTGGCATGTTGGCCTGTTCCATGTACTTTTTCTAAAATTTATGTGATAACACTTGTTAGATTTTTAAAGGTTTTCCTTTGTTTTGTAATCAAGATTTATTGGGATTATATTGGGAATATGTTTGTGTAGGTACACACAGACACACGCCTGTAGACATATATATAAAATAATGAGGTAACAGTTTATATAATAGTGAGCTATTCTTAAATATTGGTTACAGACTCATTATGCTCTTTGACATCATTGTATTTGTATGCTTAAACCATGAATAATTCTTCTTCCATAGCAAACTAATACTGTATTATTAAAAGAAATAAACAGTGTAAAAAATAGGACTAGTAGTTACAGTAAATTCACTTTAGTGAATTAAATGCTCCTATTTAACTAATTGTTAACTCCTGTGAACAAACTTCATGCAGACCTTTTCCTGCACTATACCTGCAGGAAAGCAGCTGTTCTTATTATGGATTTCATCGAACCTAAGAGTAGGATTTTGTCCAGTAGATTATGTTGCATCTGTGCATAATAAGCAGTATCAGGGGCTGCTCCTAGAAGCTACACCAGGAAATCAAACACCACCAAGGGGACTCCTTACAAATTGATAGAGGTACAGAATATGGTCTGGCAGACATGTGCCATGTATATTGAGGTTGAGGGACAGCATCAAGAACTGGATCAATGGTATCATGTGCCTTGCTGTTGTATGTCCATGCCATAAAGAGAATACCCTCCAGTTGCTCAGGTAAGGCCAGAGACAAGACTTAAGTTTGGGTTCAAACTTAAACAGGGGAAGTTTAGGTTAGGCATAAGAAAGAAGTTCTTTACAGTGAGGGTGGTGAGGCACTGAAATGGGTTGCCCAAGGAAGTTGTGAATGCTCCAACCCTGACAGTGTTTGAGGCCAAGTTATATGGAGTCTTGAGTGACATGGTTTAGTGCGAGGTGTCCCTGCACATGGCAGGGGGGTTGGAACTAGATGATCTTAGAGTCCTTTCCAACCCAAACCATTCTATGATTCTATGATTTAAAGACTCTCTGATGAAATCATAGAAATGAAGGGAACATGTTACAGAACTGATGCTTTTTTCACTCTGGACCTTCCTTAAAATGATTGGGCAGGATTGTACTCTTCCCTGTTTATTTTTCTTTTAGAAAGGAATTTTAAAAAGGAGTGAGAAAACACATACTACCTTCCATGAGAGAGATCAGTAAAATGCATGTGCCCACAGGATGGGTAACAAAGACAACATTAGCATTAGAGATACTGCAAGTTGCAGTGATTTTCCCTGTACAGCAAATGAGGAATTATTCTGGCATCTGAAGTTCCTGTAGTAATAGAAGCAGCTCATGCAGTACTGAATTCTCTTCTTTTTTTTTATTTATTTTTAGTGTTACCATCCATAATGAGGAATATTGGGGCCTGTCTCATTTACTTTCCTACTCAGAGTACTATGGTTTAGTGCAAGAGCACTGCTGAAAAGCATATGGAGAAGCTTAATCCCACAGTCATGCAAGTTACTGCTCTAGAAAATGATGTACAGTCTAGTTCATCACATAGGAAAAGCATGAGTTAGTCTTACATTCAAGTGTATACATGGTGAATACCATGTATTGCTATTGATGTCTAACATTTAACAGAAAGTAAGAGAAGTTATTATGGTAATCTAGGAAATGCTAATTTTCCTCAATTTTTTCAGCTCTTCCTTACCAATGTACTTGGCATTGGACCTTTAAACTTTCACTTCTGATATAGAA
>NW_009929837.1:6570-16906 GCF_000696875.1 Nestor notabilis | reverse complement strand
GTAGGGAAAATGGAATATGCGTGATAGCTTTGTTTAGAAAACAGTAGTTTTCATCTTTTAATTAATACCCTCTGATTCATTCTCACAACCATATATATTCTTCTTTTTTCTTTTTTTTTCATTTTGCTGCTCTTGTCTATAATCAATTCCTCAATATTTTCTCCTTGGAAAAATGTGCTGTCAGGTTATTTTTTTCCCACAGTTCCTCTTATTAACTCTAACTTTTCCTTCATGCATGTTACAGTATATCCCAGAAGGTCTTGACTAATTTTGGTAACTAAATAATCTCTGAGGTGGCAGCAGCATTTCTTAGTGTTCAGTAATGATTCTGAGAAACTACATTACATTTAGTGTAATGGTGACGTACAAACTGTCATGCATAGATCATATTTAAACTGTAAAAACATTTTACATCACAGGTTTATATGAACAATGTCCAGGGTGAAGGGAATAAATTCAAAACCTGCTCTTCAAGCCAGGAAGCGTGTGTCTCAGTCTCAACTGAGGAGAGAAGGAAGCTGTTACAGAAACTAACTTTATTCATGTGATAGAGTGACATTGCACCAGAGGAAAAGGGTCAGCACTCCTGAGTTTTAAACAGTCTTTTAAACATCCTACACCCAGATCTTTAAGTGATTTGGAGCTAAGGCTGCAGAACTCGCCTTAATGTAATATTCTGGAGGGAACTGGCATAGCTAGATTTGATAGATTTGATATATTCTTGGCAGTATTTCCAACCTTTTGGCTGGGGTTGCCTATAGAGGCTCTTTGGGAAGTGTTCGGTGCAGGACAAACTGTCCTGTTGTCTGAATACAGATGTGGTTGTCCTGTGATCCAGGTAAGGCAAGGAATCAATCATATGACAGCCATGCACATGTGATATATGCCTCCTGAGCCAGGATGGGACATATAAGCAGCTTTCATCATGTCACAAGGGACATGAAGCACTCCCAGAATGTGATGGATGGGAGGCTGTGGAGATCTAGAAAGCAGGAGAAGGCAGTGAGGCAATCCCAGGAGGCACAGCTGGCCTCTGGACTGCTGTGGTTTCTTTTAACATAATGTTCAAAGCTCAGGCAAGCTGCAGTCTTACAGTGTCTTTCAGCTCAGTTTCTTTCAGCTGCAGATAGGCATGTTAATTTAGTTACATGCTCTCAGAAACATACTTTTTATCAGTTCATAGTGGTTGCCTCCTGGGTGAGTAAAGTTTTCTGGTAAAGATCTAAAAAGCTCCAGGAACAAGTGTGTCCAGTGGCATGGAACATCTTCCAAAACTCCTTCCACAGCCACATATGAACTACTGGATATAAGCTGACAGCTACAGCTCTTCCAACAATGTTGACTTACTTTCTAGCAACAGCAAGCTCAATAACCCTGCTAGAACACAATGCTAACTGGTCTCTAACCAGCCTGGAAAACGTGCTATCTCTTTGAACAGCAGATATCCATGTATTTGTCATTTTTTATTTCTCTGCCTAACACTTATAATAGCTTTGTCTTGTTATGCTCCATCTTCTATGAGAAGCCTGATATATTCTCACAAATCTGTGCTTTTCTACTTCTTTTCTTGTACTGTGAAGACACATGAATGCTTATTTTGTTAATAGCTATAGGAAGATAGCTATGTTGAAAACACAAATACATATAAGAATGTTTATTTCTCGCAACACATTGTATTTTAAGGCTCTCTACCAAATCTACATTGTAAGTTATCCTTTTTCTTACCACCATTTTAGATCACCGCTGGTTAATAGCTGATTATTTAGTGCTTTTGTTAATTTCTTGCATATAAGTTGCCCTTATTTCATGGGTTGCTCTGAAATAAAATTTCTTTAATGACAATTTTCTGAAGAGGTAATTTACTACCATCTCATTTTGTCTGACCTTTAAATCAGTTTTTAAGCAACCACAATGTTAGAACATTCAAATAAATGCAACATAGATTTATCAAAGTTATTATCCCTAACTACACTCATACCTAGATACAAGAAATATGGTAGATCTAATATTATTTGGAGTTCAGCATTTGATACAGGATCACACATGGGAAATTCAGTTCAACAAGGTGGATGTTACTAGTGGCACTGCAGAACGGAATGGAGCTGAATAAAAAAGAGATGACAACAGGTTATGTTAAATGGAGAACTGTCACACTGGAAGGAAGATATCAGAAAATTTTTCAAGGATCAATCTAGAGGACTTGACTTACTTAACATTTTAATTAATGATGTTGACACATAATGTAGAAGTAGAGGAATGGAATTTGGTAGTGGCAAAATATTGTGAGACATCATTAATATAAAGGATGATCAGAATATTACACAGGAAAAATGTTCTGACCTTGAGGACTCAAGTAATAGAAATGAGATGAAAATTAAGAGTACGGATGGCACTTAAGGGCTGCTGAAAAGAGTTTCTGCTAGAGACTTATCAGGTGAAATCGACAGAGGAGGCAAAAGACCTGTGTGTAACAATCAGTCATAGAATAACTGTGAGTCACTGGTATGATACAGCTGTGAAGAAAGCAATGTGATCCTAGAAAGTACCAATTGAGATATTTCCTGCAGAGACAGGGGAATGTTAACATAGTAGCAGTACTGGAAAAATCACTTCTCAAAAACTGGCCACCTGTATTTAAGAAAGACAAAATCCAAGTGGAGCACTCTTTAAGATGATAAGGATTAGAATGATACAGAAGCTTATGTTGTGCAAAGTAAAAGGTTGTGGCTTGTTTAGTCCAGTAACATAAGGTTGAGAAGAGACTGGATTGCTGTCCACATGGTCTTCAGGAGGGGAAACAGAAGCATGGGAGAAAAGTGGCACTTGACACTTGAACCAAATGGATATGAATGAATATAGGCTGGAAATTAGAAAAACATTTCTAGTTGTCAGATCAATGGGGTCTGAATCAGTAATAGCAGTGGAGGAAGAAATGGACTAGTTTTAAGACAGAGCTCAGTGATGTGTCATATGTAGCACAGCTTGCTTGGACCATGCTTATTTATCCTCAAATTGATAATGAACAGCAAGGTGCAACCTTTTATTGAGAGTTATTCTCTCTCTCCTTTAATGCCAGTAAAACTCAAGTCTTCTTTGCTGACACAAGTGAAAATCTTAAAAAATACAAAAAACATAGTGTTTGCTCTGTCAATTATATGTTCACTTCCACAACTAATTCACTGGAACAGTGTGGTAGTAAGTTTTACTGAAGTAAGGAGTTGAATTTGGCTCAGAATATAAATGGAACTTCTCGGAGGTTGTGAATGTGATGTGATTTGCATCAGTAGAAATTCAAATGCACATCATTTCTAGCAGGATAATAAACGTGCAGGTTCTGGGCAGCTAAAAGTGTTGATCTGTAGATGCCTGACAATAACGATTAACTAGGAAAGTCTTCCTATTGAAAATATTTGTAGTGGGCTAAATTATTTTCTGACTTTAAGAAATAAAAATAATTTAAAAGCATATGCAAGAAAAGAAAGGGGCTCTTGTAAACAACGCATGTCCAGGTTATCTAATTTCAACTGGGAAGAGGTTCTTTTCATTACTCCCCTACAGTAATGGATTTGGGAGTGGGAGGTATGTCTTAGTAGAGTACTTTAAATGACAAGAGCTGTTATTAAAAAAAAGTGGAAGAAAATTCTTAGGAGGGAGCATTTTGGGTTTGCCTGGCTCACACCTCCGGACCACACTTGTCTTGTTTGAAGTATATTTTATTATTACAATTACAGAATCCTCTGGATTCTCTCCAGTGCAAAGTAGCCACTGCTTTACCACTACAAACATTGCAGAAGGTTGTGCATAGGGTTCTGAAAAAAACCCCTATTCTTCCAGAATAAACATCCTTTTTGCAGAAAGTTGAAACAAATATAGCATGCAGTACACTGGCATGTTGCTAAGCAGCAAAAGGACATATGTCAAGAACCATCTATGTCTTTTGTATTGCCACACTTCTTTTCCTCACACCTTCATCAAACAAGCTGTTATGATTCTTATGTACCCATAATATGGAGAGAAAATGACACAGAAGTGAGTTTTTCTTTCATTTCTTCTCCATTTCCTTTTTTAGAGAACTAGTGTTAAAGACAGGTCCCTGATGGATCTAAGCTGGTTGAGACATTACTAATTTTGATGTAGCTGATTAATTCATTAGTTGATAAGCATCACGTTGAAGTCTTTTGGGTCTGGGTTACTTCCAGAAATGAAAGGAAATCTCACCAAAAGAGATAATATTCACCTTAGAAATAAAATCGGCCTCTCTAGACTGTGAGGGGGTCAGGAGTATTCTGCTGCTTTACTTTGTCTGGGATACTTAAGACCTGCAAAATGGTGACTGCCAGAAAAAGAAGAGATAATTTGAAAACGTTACCAAGCAGGAGTTAGGAGGTGCTTTGCACTGACCACTAATTTATGTTGCTGATCGCATCTCTTACTCTCTGGAGTAGGCGTACTTGCTTCCTAGAAAGTTTTCACTCTAAAAGCATTAAGTCTCCCTCTTGCTCTCCTGCAAACATTTATTTGTGTGAGTAGTTTCAGTGACATATAGTTGTAAAGTGTTTTGTATTAAAGACCTTTTGCTAATTGATTATATTTTTTGCAGGGATACATTTTATGATAATCACATTCCATGGTTTTAAAAGCATTTATTTACTGTGGAACTATTACAGAGCACTTTCTGGATACGCTGTCTTCCTGATAACAAATGTCTCCTGAAATGAGAATGAGCTTTTCTTAATTTAGAATTTCAGTATTGGGATTATTTTTTATTAATACAGCTATTTAATAATCTTTTCCAAGTAGTTTCATATTTTCAAGGTCAAGATTTTTTTTAAAAGGACTAATGGGACCCAAATTTCTTTCACTTCCATCAGACCAACTGTGACAAAGTAATGGTGTTCTGCAAGTTGGCATTGGAACAACAAATTATACATCAGCCAGGATTCATCAGCGAGGGCACATGCCTTTTTCCTTGTGTGCACTATGACTGTATGACTAATAAAATGCCTATTTTTGTTGTGTGTGGTCCAGCTTCAGAATAATAATCATCCTCGAAGATTAAATTAATGAAAAATCAATTTAGCAATCAAATGTATCAGCCATAGTGGGTGGCTGAGTTAAGAAAGTATTATAAGAAGAATATAATTTGTTCAGCCATGTAGGCAGTTGTTGAATTTTTTATTCAGCCATCAATTACTGCAAAATGGTTAGCTGAAATTACAATTAAATAATGGTTGCAAACTACAGTTAGAGCACAGTCACATATGGAAACAACTGTAGGTATTTTAAAAGTGACCATCCCTGCTGTTTGTTACTGCTTTTCCTCTGGAGGTAGACCTCAGAAGGGGCTTTTGCCACATGCTGCCTTGCCAAGTCAGTGACAGCCACCAATAAGCCCTTGTTTGGAGTAGGAGCCTTCACGAGGGCCGTTGTGGTGAATCCCCATGGGTTTCTAATTCCCAGCAGGATGACAGCAAGCTGCTAAGGCTGGTCACGTCTCGCACTGCCCCTGCTCTGCCAACCATGTGGATTTGTCTGTGAGCATGGGCCTTTGCTCAAAATGAGTAAGTTGTCCTTAACTCCCTCCATGGTCATACATTTGTAACAGCATGCTTCATGCCTCTATGTAACGAGGAATCAGTTTTACCTATAGTCCACTTGGAGTACTGCATATAGTTCTGGTGTCTCCAGCGTAAGAAGGATATGGAAATGTTGGAGCAAGTCCAAAAGAGGGCCACAGAGGAGGGCACAAGGGGGCTGGAGCACCTCCCATACGGAGACAGGCTGAGAAAATTGTGGCTGTTCAGCCTGGAGAAGAAAAGGCTGAGTGGAGACCTCAGCAGCCTTCCAGTATCTGAAGGGGGCCTATAAGGATGCTGGGGAGGGACTCTTCATTAGGGACTGTAGTGATTGGACAAGGGGTAAGGGGTCTAAACTTAACCAGGGGAAGTTCAGGTTAGGTATAAGGAAGAAGTTCTTTACTGTGAGGCTGATGGGGCACAGGAATGGGTTGCCCAAGGAAGTTGTGAATGCTTCATCCTTGGCAGTGTTGGAGGCCAGGTTGGACAGGGTCCTAAGCAACCTGTGCAAGGTGTCCCTGCTTGTGGAAGGGGGTTGGAACTAGATGATCTTAGAGTCCTTTCCAACCCAAACCATTCTGTGATGCTATGAATAATATGTTTACTATTACCCATCTTGGAATGTTGCTGCTCTAAGTATTTCAATAATATTTACTATCCTACAATTATATTTCTACCAAACTGTGTAGATTAAGGACTAGGTTGTAAGAGCAGTATTTTCAGTGGAAATATTCGCAGTAAGCTTTCTGTTTGAATTTCCCGCATGTTCAGTACCCATCTTTATGACATGAGTGAAAATAATTAATTGCTTCTTGATTAGATACTTGTCACCGGTTTACTGTGTACCATAGAATGTTCTAGAAGACATGGGAGAGGCTTTGAAAATTGCTCTCAAGATTTTCTAGTGAAGACGATGATAAATTAAGACTTTTCGGGCTCATTATAAGTTTGTGATTCCATTTTAGAGCTCAACTTCTCGCAGAAAAGCAGTGACATAATAATGTGGGTCAAGTCTTTCCTTTTTATTAATGGTACATGGGCTTTTTAGTACTTAACCATCTCTCTCACAGAGCTCGCTTGCATATTCAGAGGGAAAGGTTGTTCTCTGCAAGCTTGTCTGTTGCAATATTTCAAGCTATCCTGTTTTAAAGCATTCACAAATAGGCATACATATGCCATACACCATGAACAAATGCCAGAAAGAAACCCATAAAAACTTATTTTGTGTCTTGAAAGAGGATGTGGGTTCGGATGTGCTTCAACACTGCACCACTACTGTGTCTTTTCAGTAGTTTTACATGTAGGCGTTTGCTATTAGGTGTTTGCTATTGTTAAAAGTGACAGCTACATCCCCCTCTTTAGGCAAACCCTTTAAAAATAAGTGTGATTTACATATGGTTTGCATATTTTAATTCACTATTTGCATATGCTAATTGACAGTGCATCGCAGTGACAAGTGGTATTAAATGTAGCCAGCCTAAATCATGAAGATTTACAGCAAAATTTGTCTGCTCAAAGACAGTGTCCCTTCTGCACCTCAGCAAAGACTGAACTGCTTTTGATTCTCCCTGGTGATGCTGAACGGGGTGGTGTCTGTATTGCACACTTCAAAAGCATAAGTAAATAAACACAATGGTCTGGTCTGTTTCCAATTTTCAAAATATATCTCACAACTCTGGAGGAGAATCATCCCTTGTTGTCAGTGTCTTTCACGATGGCATCTTTGTGGCAGGTCATATAGAGATTTGTTCTTACAGTAAGCCTCCATTTCTCAAACTTGTTCAGGTAATGAGGATCTTAACTTATCAGCGAAATCATATATAAACTATATGTGTCTTGTAACCATGCAGAGGAGTCAGGAAGCAGAACTGTGGTGTAGAGCGAACCAGATGAACACACCACTTTGCAGCATGCACTGTCATGCCATGGAAAGCAGCAGTGCTGCAACATGAGATTGTTCTCCAAGAACAAGCAAAATCAGTGGGGTATTCAAAAATATGTATTGGAGGAAACATCCAAGTTTTTGCTCTAAAAGGTGTCAGAAAGGAAAGGACACAGTAGGGAATAACTCCTTTAATGATATTTAGGTTGCTGAATATTGCAACAGTTGACCCATACTGGAATAATCTTGTAAAGAGAGCCCACTGGGATCCTTCCACTATGCAGCAGACACACTGGCATCAGTTTATATATTTTCTAGGCCACTACATTTCAAACGAGAGCAGTTTCATATTACTACTGTCAGTGATGCATTGAGAAAAAATAGTGAAAAAGACAAAAAGAAAACCTGTATAATTTTCCATTACACTGACACCAATATGGTATCAATAATATGGAACATCCATCTTGCAGTGTATTCCTGTGGTTAGCAGATATGCAAGTGGCCGATGACTCTTTCCTTCAACATGTCTGATGTTGCCAACAGTACAGTTTTTATTCAGTGTTTCAGCAAGAATCCTGCTTAGCATCACATTTGATAAAGACAGTGTAGTAATTCCTGGTAAATCTAGGAGAACGATTCATAGATGCACAGGCAGTTGGAAGAATCCCCCCTAACTGTCATCTCACTGTGCCCATTAAGAAACATCCATTGCCAGCCACCCTCTTGGGGCTGGTTTGCAAACTTGGCAGGGAGCACTGCTACATTTGCCCAAGATATGTCAACCCAGCGTAGTATGGTCAGTGTAGTGAGTATGACTTCTGGGAAGGAGTTGATTGTTCCACATCAGTTAGCTAGTTATATAAAGATTTTATATTTCAAATAAATCACTACAGAATATTCCAAAATATTCTTAATTTCTGGAATCACTGGGCAGACAAAAAAACCCACCCACAACGTAGATACTGTAATTTTTTTCAACATAGAAGTTTCTCTGGAAAAAAAGTAAGAATTTTTCTTGGTTTCTGATCACATTTGGGTTAAAATTTACTCCTTATAAAGTAAACACCACTTTTTCTTGACACTGTTAAGAATGTCGTTCATCAAGTGTAACTTGTAGATCTGATGCAGTAAACAAAAATGTTGTTTTGTTAGTACTACCATTTGCTCTTAAATCTTCTCACAGTTGCATAAAAACCTGTGTTCTGAAATTCAACCATCACCTTTCTTGAGATTCTACAGTTTTGGGTGCTTTTATCACTACTCAGAACATACAGAGCACTGATAACAAATGAGTAGCAAATACAAATTCTTCAATGGAAAGGCTGTGAGTGACCTTCTTGTGAGTGGCTTCCGAGTGAGTACCCCTTTGAAGGACATTGAATGGAGCAGACGGCTTACAACATCAGAGGGTAAATGTGAATGGGATGACATACAAGTGATGAAACTTAGGGTAAAAAAACAGGTGGAAATAACAGAGGAGGAGCAAAAGTTCAGCTCCCCTACGCAGCATCCCCACGCAGAGCAAAGGCTTCCTGTGAAGTTGGCTCTTTGGGGGTGTAGCCTGCCATCTGCCTCGGAAGTGGCGGATTTTTAGGAGAAACTAAAGGTGAGAAATGTCACTCAGAGCCACTGCTTGTGACTACACTGCACACCACCTCATGGGAATAGCTCTCAGAAGTCAGATTCATGCTGCTTCGCCGGCACAATTTGCGTATGGTTAGAAGCTCCTGTTCCACCCCAGTAGGATATTGCATGAGTGTGTAGGCATAGAGGATTAGCCTGAAGAAAATCAGCATTCCTTTGCTAAATGTTTATTGCTTCTGCAATGGGCATGCTATATAGACACAAAGCACATGCTGTAAGACAGCGCTGATATTTTCTTCTCTCAGAAGTATAGGTCCCTATACACTGCTCTGAGTTTCATCTGCAGTAACAGGTGAGACTCAGTTGCACAGTGTGGCAAGACCAAACACTGCATGAATCTTCTCTGCAGTTATGTGACATGCATTGTGTTACATTGTGCACTCAGCATGGGCACCTACTGTGCATGAAACCCAAGGGAAAAGAGTCTTTAGTATCATATCAGTTGCTATGAGTTGTTTTCTGCGTTAACTCACGTACATTCAAATACTTAATGAGTTATTTATAAGTTCCAAGCCATAACTCACATCGAAGCAATTTCACTCTCTTCCAATGGCAAGCAAAAGAGCCATTCCTGTTTAAGAAGCACTTGCCTCTGAGGTTCTTGCAAAGGCAGGAAACAAGAAGAATTTCAAGCTCAAAAGCCCATGTGAATACACTTTCTCATATGATTTTTAGCACTTCCTAACTCTAATCAGATGTGAGGTATGCAAGAATTACCTTTTAATTTATATGTCTAGCTGTGCTGATTCTAGGAACAGGAGGATAGGAGAGATGTGGATAAAGTACAGTACAAAATACAAGAGTGCTGATCCAAAAAAATGTTAAATGTCATGTTCAGTCCAACATTCATGCAGAGGTCTGGGAACAGCTCTTATTTGTCTAAATTGCTTTATGCTTCACTGTGGGTGATTTTTCCTTTTTTTTTTTTTTTTTTTAATAGCAAAATGACATTTTAGTTCTGAATTAATTCACAATTTTTCTAAACAACAAACCAGGCAGAATTCAGTTTGTGTAAGTGAGTAGGTGCAGAGCAAAGCCCATGTTTTCTGAGGATTTCAAGTTGCATGCAATGTGCTTTATTGGCATGATTCAGGCACACGGGGAGGAGAAACAGTGCAGCTACCTGTCGTGCGTCAGAGTACAGCACTCCTCCTCTGCCCTTACCCCTTAGATGAGTAACTTCACAGAAATGAAGATAATTTTCTTCAATTCTGCTTATTGTTATGCAAGAAAA
>NW_009929837.1:0-6539 GCF_000696875.1 Nestor notabilis | reverse complement strand
TGCTGTTTCAGTGGAGATCCACGAGGGACCAGGATTTGTCCTTGAATAATATCTGAAGTAAGATCAGGATTATCAGGGGGAAAAATAATACAAAAATATTCATGTATGAGTGCAGTGAAGGAAGCTGACTTTAAGTAAATTTTTTTTCTATGGTTATGGTGAAAAAAGTTACTTTGTAGGAATGTTACTTTAATTTCTCTTCTGTGTAATGGATACCCACAACGTAACAATTTTGGACTGGCATTTCTGCATTTTATTCCACCACCTTTTTTATTTGTCTTATAGCAAAAGTATGGATTGGTTCCTACCAAACTAACTCTTACATGGTGTTAGGTTTTGTAAACAAATGAGTCATCTAACTATTCACTGCAGTAATCAGCGCACACACTTATTTCCAGACCCTGAGTTGAGTTTTTAGTTAGATAGTCATATGCATGTTAAGATACCAGAATACCGAGTTATTGGTCTGGATCATTCTCCCTGATATCAGCAGGTATGCTTATTGGCAGCGTTGTACTTTAGCCCTATCAACACTGCTGAAAGATAAATGTTATTGCTAAGCTTTTAGAGAAGAACTTCCACCTTCTCCAGTTCTGTAAGAAAATATGTCCCAAGAGAATTTTTTTGTATGCTTCCAGTCTGGGATCATAGAGTTTGTATATATTTTCCTGTAATTAAGTTAACGGTTGTAGGTTAATATTTGGAGCATGGGATTCCCTGCGATCTCATTGCAGGTGGATCTTAATGGCTATTAGTAGCCATGACTTCCATGTGTAATTCAATGTAATCATTACCTTTGTAGCTTTCCACCTGTTAATTTATGGAAGCAAGTATGATGGACCAGGGCAAAGATCATGTCATGGTTGTCCTTCATTTTTCCATTTTTCCCTTAGGTTTTTAGTTCAGTTGTTGTCAGCACAGGTGTTGCTCTGGGTGGCATTTGGGTTGATCCTGTGTGGTTGTCATTGTTTTATGTTCAGGAGGTCTCTGAAGCTGTCTTGACAGTGGCAGTTCAGCATTATGGGAACTGCATCTTACCTGTAGTGGTTCCAGAAATCACAGTGAGTCATTGTAGCAAAAATATATCAAGAAGATGGTATAATGACTCTCTGTGAAATGTGGAAAAAATGTATCATACAGCTAAAAGGACAGAAAACATAAGAAGAGGCTATTTCAACTTCAGCACAGATTTGTTACAGCACTTACTACTGATGTTACCTTTTTCAAGTTGAGCATTCTGCATTATTTGCCGCATAAAATTTTATTAAAAACTACCTATAACATGCCCTGACTGAAGCTTATAAACCTGTTACATTGCTTG
Organism: Nestor notabilis; assembly: GCF_000696875.1. Taxonomy (NCBI): domain Eukaryota; kingdom Metazoa; phylum Chordata; class Aves; order Psittaciformes; family Psittacidae; genus Nestor; species Nestor notabilis. The sequence goes on along the minus strand of NW_009929837.1, from coordinate 5,218 downwards.
CCCTTTTCTGAAAGTGGTTCTTTATTATTTGACATTATTGTGTCAGACAGCTGATTTGTATAGCTGAACACAGGGCACTTGCCTTCACTTTAAGGGTAATAAACAAGCTGCACTCTTAAAACCAACAAAACATTTTAAAATGGTAGAATATTTTCCTAATTATTTTGTCCTGTGTGTTGAATACCTTTTTACTTTCTCTGCAGTTAGCTTCCATGAGCTTGAAAGAGAAACAGAAAGAGAGGGGGAAAGCAAGCTTTGCTGCAGAAAAAAAGAAATCAAAGCCAACCACCAACGGCTTTTTGAAAAATAAGTGTTCTGGTTGTTATAAAACATGTATATAGCCGACAACTGATATTATCCACTGGTGAGGTATTGTTCATACATCTACAGCATAAAATTACTAGAAAAATCATGCTGGTTATCAATCCACATGTGCTCAATGCCATTTGAGGATTTTGAGAATGCCGTGTGTATCTTTTATCATATCACTATAACCCCTCACCTCCCACCAGTTCTCCAGACACACTCCCCACTATGTTACATCCCCTTTGATGCATGTATCAACACATTTCACCTCTGATATTTTTCACCTGAATGTGGACCGTGCTGTGATGCTTGACTGACAGTGCTTGAGCATGAAGTCCTGTGTTCATGGAGGGGGCTATCTTTCTCCTTCTCATCATCTACCCATGGGCTTCAGTCTTGCCATGAAAAGAAGTCTTCCACTGTTGAGGATGTCAGCTATGTGTATATGGCAAATGCCTATATAAGCCTGTTCTGCCCACATGCAGAGCTGACCAGATGCTGTGTTTGGCCATTTCCATCTGGCTTGGAGCCCAAACAAATATATCCTGCCTCTTCACAGGGTTTACTTGCTCAGACATGATGCTATGCTACAGAAACACATGGCTTTTGAGTTACTTTGGGTGTTATCAGAGTAAGTTGGTGTCTTCATGCAATATGCTGTATAGACACATTGATGGCTATGTTTACACTGCACTAACCACAGCTAAGGAGTAGCTTTAGCTAACTTAAACTAGCTTCCATAAGTGCTGTTTCTAGCTTTCTGTCAGTAGAAGGGAGTTTGTGGAGAGCTGTAGAAAGCATGCAAAAGGAAGGTAAATTCTTCCTGAGCAGAGACCTGTGAGATCCCAGCAGCCTGTGCTTGTCCTCAGGCTTCTCATCCAGCATGGTGGTGGTGTGAGGTGCTGTTCTGGCAGATACAAACTGGACTGAAACCAAAACCAGGATTAATCAGTTATAGCTAATGAAACGTATGTGTTGCTGCTGATTTAGCCCAGATGTAAATCAGGAGCTTTAGAAGTTAAAAAGTGAACCACCAGGCATGGTACTCTGTTTCAGTCACTCACAGCTTCTCTTATGTTTCTAAGGGTGAAAGGGACCTATGCATTATTCAGATCAGTACTTTATCAGTTGTTTATTCTTCCCTTACATAGAATTATGTTTGTAGACATCTGTCTTCTGAACTTTGCTCCAGCAAATATAGCCCAACAGATCTTTCCACACTCTTTCATAGCAATAGTTTGAATATTTATACAATCGTGGGGAGACACCCCCAGCATAATGGCCAAATCCTTGCAGGTGGTAATCTGTGTCATTCCAGTGACTTGCTTAATTTTTTGTGGAACTGTTTAGATTCAGATCAACAAGAGATTAATCAAGTTGATTGCTGTGAAATGTGTGGGTTGATCAGTTAACCACCACCAGCAGGAGCTGAAGCAAAGAAGCAGACACCTGTTTCCTGCAGCAACTAAGCCTGGGTTTTGAGCTCTCTGTCTAGGTTTTGCCCCAGACCAATTTGGGTACCTGCATAAAAGAATTGTGGTAGTGTGTGAGGGTATGGCCAATATTACTTTATCTTAATGTCATTTTGCTTGTGCTTTTACATAATTTTTTTGTTTATGCTGTGTTTAGCATTCTGATAGGCCAGATGAAGTCAGGGGTCAGGGGTGTGCTTGATTTAATACAACTGGATGGTTTGCCTGGTTTTTGTCTGTTCCTTTCAGTGTCCTGTCATTTGAATTTCATGTTTTTGCCTTTATTCCTTGAGATGACTTGTCTGGGTATCATTTTCTGTGCTGTGTTGGTCCCTTATGCTGGTACAGATTGCATTTGTTCATCTAAAATGCCTGTCCTGCATGATTTCCATCATTTTTACGGTCTTACATTTTGTCATTTTCTGCTTGAGTTTGATTGTGGTTTGTTGTGTTTCGACAGTGGTTTGTTATACAGCTGTGAATAACCTCTTTGGCTTGCCTTTAAAACTTTCTTCTTTGCAGTTGTTGAACAAAGTTAACTGAAATACTCTTTCTTCAGAGAGATTAACACAAGCAGAAGTGTGAGTGGCTGTATACTGGGACCAGGCAAACCATTTGTTCTGGCTTTATTTACATTCAGAGTGCAGATTTTTCATGCAAATATAAATATTCTCTTTGCTATAATATTCATATATATTGTTGCTGGGGAGATATGGGTTTGATTTATAAGAATTTGAGGTTTTACATTTAATACTGGAGCTTCCTCATCTAAGGTGTGTCTTTTGTCTGTGGAAAAAAACTAACGGTAGTCCACGCAAACACTTCTCTCAGCCTAAAAAATCAGCTTAGACCACAGGTTTCCTTAGAAATGTGCCTGCTTGCGAGATCTTCTGAATTTTTCAATGTGGGGTGAGGGTCTGCCCTGCTCTGTACTACTAGAAACCCAACTCAGTTGTTTAAACAACAAATTGTATGCGCTACAAGTTTTCATTTTATGAATGGTTAGCAGACTCCATGAGTTCTTAGAGTGTTGTTAAGGGTTACAGAGTAAAAAGCTTGGAGCTGGTACAGAATTGTGCAGGGCTGGTGCTCTGCTATTTGTGCTTGAATTTGAGGTGCTGGTTATGACACCTGCAGGAGAGGAGCTGAGAGTTCAAGCTGACTGTGAGCCAGCAATGTGCCATTGCAGCAAAGAAGCCAACAGCCAATGCACTAGGCTGTGTTAGGGAGAGTTTGAGGGAGGAGATCTTTCCCTCAGTGCTGGTGAGACACGTCTTGAGTAGGATATTCAGTTTGGGCTCATCATTTAGAAAAAAGACATGGATGTACTAAAGTGATCCAGAGCAAAATCATGAATACGATTAAGGGCTTGGAGGATCTGTCATACAAAGAGAGGCTGGGAGAGCGGAGACTGGGCATCCTGGAGAAGGGGCATCTTATCAATGTTTGTAAATATATGATGGGGACAGAGTAAAGAAGACAGCGCCAGACTCTTCTCAGTGTTGCCCAGTGAAATGCAAGAGGTACTGGGTAAAAAGTGAAACACAGAAAATTCCATTTAAACATAAGAAAAATATTTTCTTCAAGAGAAGGTCAAACACTGGCACAGGTTACTCAGAGAAGTCGTGAAGGCTCCATCCTTTGAGATATTCAAAACCCAACTGGACACAGTCCTAGGAAACCCACTGCAGGTGATCCTGCTCTGAGTAGGGGGGTTGGACCACATGATTCCTGAGGTCCCCTCCAAGCTCAGCTGCCATTCTGTGGAAGGGACGTGGGGCTCTGCTACTTGCTCTCCACATCTTGTCAACTGTCTTAGCTTGAGGCTGAAATACTGAAGATCTTCAGACTGAATTCTGCAGTGAGCAATGTTTTAAAGACTGGCAGTGTGCTGCCAGTATAATAAGGAAAGGGTTGGGAGGAAATCTTATTGGAATAAGTAGGCTGGCTGAGCCCAATGAAAAACTATGCTGATGCAGTTCAGCTTTTTACTGAGACATACAGAGCTTTTTATAGTTGTTTTCTGACTGTTTTTACCAAAATGAATTATAGTAAAATATTGTCTCTCTTCAAGGAGATTATGAATTTAAGGCTGAGTTACAGATTATGTGTCTATAATAATAAGGGTCATAAGATGTGGGGACTTATGCTGAGGTCTCATTATCATGAAGTTTCTGTTACTTGTTCTTGACTCAAGTGTGTTTCAGAGGATTCAAGTGCTAGTTACAGACTTTTGAGAAAAAGAAATACACTGTCAAGTGAATCAAAATTACAGAGGCAAATCCTCACAAGGGTAAAATATGGGTAGAAAACATTTATTGGAGAAAAGGCAGAGTCAAACGTAATACAATGATTGAATTACACAGGATAGGACTGGACAGGGAAACCTAGACATTTACTATTTTATAAGCTTTAGTATTTTGGGTTAAAGCTTTTAACTGTAGGCAGTATTATTGACATAAAATAAATAAGATATTGCAGATACCATGAAAATGACATGAATCAAAACAAAAACACCCCAAAACAGTGGGTTCTGGATGTGGAAAGGATTCAAGTCACTCTGTCACTGTGCTGAATCTGTATTACTCATCCACTTTACAGTTTTGTTACAAAATTGAGAACAAAGGCAAAATGGTTGGAACCCTTAGATTTCCCCGATTTCCATGAAGTGCTAAGGAGGTTAGTAAAGATAAAAACAATATTGTAAGAACATGGGAAAAATGTGTATATACACCTAATTTTACTCCTCAAAAATCCGTGCTTTATTAGCGATATGGAGGTAGTACTCCCACTGTCTCCCAAACATTGTGGAGTTTAAAATCTATGATATTTCTAAATCATATAGAACTTTTCTGAATGTTTAAAAACAATGTAGTACATTATAGTATACTACCATTAATAGTATAACTATACTATTAATTATGTTATTATTACTATTGGTTTAATAGATTTTAAACCGTACATTTAATTTTATTTAATATGTAATTTGTGTAAATAAATATAATTTTCCTAAAAGTGGAAATTAATCAGGCATTATCATTTTTATTCTACAAGTAGTCTAAATGTTAGGAGCCCAATCTTACCCGCTAGATAGGGAATAAAAAAGGACAGGTCTGTGTGTGCCAGATTCTGCCTTGGATACATGTGGGTGGTTTAATCAACATGGCCCACACGTTTCTGAGACAGAATTTGGACTTATTAGACTGTCTTTTCACTGCCTTTCATGCTGTACTATCAAATCTGTAGCTTTTCCTGGGAATTGACAGATACATGTTGTTTGTGTTTGAATTGCTCACCGTGTAAGGTCTTACAAGAGTGGAGGGGCATTCCCACTAGCAACCAGCCTTGCAGCTCTTCCAGAGAACAGGTCACAGTACTGAAACCAGGAGCTTTACTAATGTCCAGCTTCATGGTAAATGGCTCAATGTCCAGTTGGAGAC
>NW_009929836.1:16720-20708 GCF_000696875.1 Nestor notabilis | reverse complement strand
TATATATATATACATACACACACACATAAACAAATACACACCAAAACATCTGCAGGATTACATGTGTACATGATTGATCACGGGGCAGCCAGACGTCATGTTTGCATTTGCTGGCTTATCTGTTCATAGCAGGAGGGGAAAGATAAAACTCCCCAGGAAGGAGGCTGAAAATAAAAGCAATTTGCCTTCCAAAAACATTCATTTTTCCTCTCTCTCAAAGGCAGACAAACCAAAAGGGCAGATGCCAACTGCTCACACAGGGAGATGGCTGCTTTTAATGTGGTTATTAAACTAAAAAGGGCAGGGAGGAGGGGGGAAAAGTGTTCTTTGTTTCGTCTGTACAGGAATATAATACACATATGCACAAGCTCACACGGGCAGGGCACTGGAGACCATCTCCTCCAGTGGGATATAGACTGAGAATGGTCCCAGTCCCCTCCCGCTGTCGGTGCTGCTCCAAGCATGAGGCTGAAGCACTAGGCACTGTGGTTCACCTTTTCCCAAAGGAAGAACAGACCAACCCCCCCAAAAAACATATACACACACCAAAAAAAAATACATCATTTCTCCCCAAACCTCTCTGCTCCCAGCTGTAGGGATGTTGTTTCCTACATAAAGGGCTGAGGAAAGCTATGGAAAGGATGAAGCCAAAGGGCTGCCCATCTCCAGCATAGCACTGCAGGAAGGCTTGGCTGCCCTCACCTCCTGCTCCCAGCTCAGCCATGCAGCCAAAAAGCACGATGAGGATGGAGAAGACTGTGCATATAAGAGTGAGGAAAACACCAAAACAACCCAAAACCCTAAAAAAAGAGAAATTACTATTCAAAATCCACAGATTTTGCACAAAGCAATAGTGGTTAATTGCCATTTAACTGCTGTCTCACAGCCTGGGACAGGCTGCCAAGAAGGGATCTCCCATATCAAACCACTGGGAGTTGGCTGACGCAGTCCAAGTCAAGACCTCACCCTGTCTTACCCCCCAAATACACACACACCTCGAATGCTGTAACTAGTTTTCTGTAGTCCCAGCTTTCCAGCATGCAAAATAAAGAAGTTGCCTGTATTCAGGCTTCCCCTGTTAAGGGGCACAACTTGATAAAAACTAAAATAGTTATGCTCCTGCCACAAATAAAGTGCAAAAACCAAGCGGTTTCTAGGTATACACATATACACACACACACGTGTGCATGTGTATATGTAAAATTAAGAGAGAACACAGACAAAACTGTCCCTTCTCATGGCTTTCTGCAGCCACACAGGGCTTCCTGCATCCCAGCCAGGCCTCCGGCCACCTCCACAAGACCTGTGCGCCTGCAAAATGCATCTAGCTCAGCCTGTCCACCTGCAATGACATAGGGATCGATCCCTAAACTGCCCCAAATCTCCACCTTCCTCTAAGGAAGAGCAAAGAGGAGATGAAGTATCAGCACAGCACCTCGACCAGTGCTCAGGTTCCCACCCAAATTGACACACATTTGAACTCAGACCTTCCCTTGGTGCTCCCAAAGATGAAAGCACCACCTAAACCACCACTGGTGTGGCCTCCCCTACACTACTGGCAGCTCACCATCAGTTTTAGAAGCAGATCTACATTTTCTGCAAACCCCTTTAAGGTGTATTGAGTAAAACAAAAGATGTTTTGGGGGTTTTCTCCTTGTTAAATCCGTTCTTACTATGGCCCTCTTGGTGCTCACAGGCCTGGGTGCACCCGGCTCGTGTGTGTGACAGGCTGTAGCGTGGGTAAAGGGCTTGTTGCAAAGGAATTAATCATAATTGTAATAATAATCATAAAAAAAAATGCAAAACCCCTTCGCTCCCTCCCCTTCCCCCCCGTCTCTCTGCTAACCCTGCACCATCCACATATATACACACCCCACCCCGACATGGATGGGTGCCAATCGTCTCTACAAAAGAAGATCAAAACTGCTTGCAGAAGGAAATTAAACTCCTGTGCGCTAGGAAGCACTTTACAGCTTGCTATGATCTAAGGACAGTGGAGAGGAGAGCAAATGCTGCAGCCTAAAGATCTGGTGGTGACCCCGGGATGCTCGGCTCCTCTCCTCCGCTCTCCTGCATCTCTCCCCTCCTTCAGCAGAGCGGTTTGCAGATGAATGGGCACGGGTAGAAACAGCCGAGGGTCGACCTCGCCGCAGACGGAGGAGACCAGTTTATAAGCAAGCTTCAGAAATGGCAATGGGATGGGAAGCTGGTGGCATCACCGGTGGCATTGCCACAGCGCAAACAGAGTCACGACGGCTTCTGCGAGGTGTTCATGTTCTGCAACGAGAGGGAAAGGATCATGGTTGGGGGTTGTGTGTGGGTCAGGCCCCATCTTCTGTATGCACATCAACAAGAGGACAAAGGGGAGTAACAGAAAGCCACAGCACAGGTCACTACAAAAGCATCCACCACAGAAGAGAGGACACTGTCTGCCCAAGGAGAGATGGGGGGGATGCACTCGCTTGCTACCTACACCCCTCAAGCATCACATTGCTTTAACTACAGGGTGGGAATTTGACAGAGATATCCCTAAAAACTGAGCTAAAACACAAGTTACTCTCCCACCCTGCCCAGCCTGCACTTTGAAGCTGACCTTTGGTCCATGCAAGGCAAGGCGATGGAGACCACTGGTATTCATTCAAGGAGCCAAACTATCCCCTTGAGGGTGGGCAGTGTCAATCCCTGTCCTGCCAAGGAGGAGGTCACCGTTTGTCCGCCCTTGGCACTGCCAAGAAGAGGCAGCTCCCACCAGCCATGCCAAGCATCCGGCATTGGGACCAGCCAGCACCATGGCAGCAGCACCCAGTGACACACCATGAGCTTTCGCAGGCCCTAGAGCTGCTTTGGACACAACCCGGGGGCAGGATGGCAACAACAGGCACCCACCAGCATGCGGTGAGGACCACAAAACCAGAGACAACCAGGTAAACACCAGCAGCACCAGCCCGGAGGGTGGTGACTGGAGGAGAAACCCAGGGGAAGATGATCACAGCAAAGACATTTCCCAATTCACACAACTGCATGAAACAGAGCAGGGAAAAAGGACTAGGAAACAGCTAGGGAGGTTTCTTGACCTTTTTTGCTTTCACTGCCTAAACTGCCTCTTACAAGCACCAGGAATACAGCCAGGAATAGCCAGGCTATGAGGCAAAGCAGGCCAAGCTGTTCTCTGTTGTCTAAGGAGACAGGAGGGAGGTTGGGAGAAGCCACATGCACCACAGCCATTTACCTTGGAAATATTAGTAAAGAGAAAACTTTGAGAAAGTGACAAACTGGTCGTCTTTAAGCGTAAAAAGTGAAGGGGAGAAGAAGGGAGGGATCAGGTTGTTGTCAAAAAGTGCACTTTGGATCATAAACCAAGCAAAAGGAAAAGAAGTCATCATGCCAAGTAGTCCCACAACCCAAATCAGCTCAATCCCCCAGCCAGGAGGACTCTGAGGTACACACCCATGTCCCCAACCTCTCTAAGTGTCCTCTGGTCCACCTGGATGGGGTTCATACCCCAACAGGCTGATACAAAGCACCCACTGCCAAGCAAGTCCCATGGTACAAACTGGGACATGGTACAATTCCACCTCCCCTGACCCCATACAGGTTTTGGTGGGTCAGTGAGGGATGCACATGTGTACAAGACAACAGCCTCCAAGAAGTGACAGCAGTGTGAATGCCACCGAGCCTTTAGTTTAGGATGTCTCCACGAGTCCCTCAATGGCAGCCTGTAAGTCACACACTAGCAACTGGAGGCAACCACCTCTGCCTGCTCCAGAAGAGGTCCTGGTATAGCAAACCCTGACGCAGCCATCTCCCAAACTCAGCACCAGAGCACGTTGTCAGTGTCCCAGCCAGCGCTGAGGCATGCACTGCTATTCATTACAATACGGATGGGAAAAGGGGGGTGGAGGGATGGACAAGGCAACAAAAGTGCTTTCAAAGCAACCCATCACCAGGCATTTCATCATGGGCTTTCGTGCCCATGAGCAGCACGGGA
>NW_009929836.1:14550-16689 GCF_000696875.1 Nestor notabilis | reverse complement strand
AAAGAGCATAGGCCATGCTGAGGAACTCAACCTCTACATTTGTATGAGTGTGATGATCCTCCCCAACCCATCCACCAAGTGTGACCTCCCTAACTTCCCACTTCTCAAAACTGTTTACTCCAAAAGGGGAGAAAAAGAGGCTCAGCAGCCATTATGTGCAAGCAGGGCCGAGTTCTGGCCACGTTATAGCAGATCCCCTCATCTTCAGCCCACAGAATGAACCAGGACAGGGATGATTATAGGCTGATTTGAAATGGTCTATAGAGGGCAGAAAGACCCCTGGACACTTCTCCAGCCTTGGCTCAGCCCCAAAGTCTCCCTGGTCTTTGAGAAGATGTTTAAGCACAGCCCAATGATTGATGCTCTCAGCCTGATCACATAGAATGAGTTAAGTTCAAAGGCTTCAAATTTATCCAGACTTATACACAAAGACCTAACAGCACTAAATCAAACTGTCAAAGCCTTAATCATTCCTAATTAGCACATTAAATGCTCAAGGCATCTTGCTTTCTTAATAGAAATAGAAGAGGACAGTATCTTTGCATCTAGTCTGTCCAAGACATCTAGATTTGCTGTTCCCAAAACCCAGCCTTGCAAAACTGCAGATGCCAGGACCCAGGATCAATCCAGCTCCAGAAAACACACTCCTGCCCCATGCCAGTGATAAAACCGTACTGGGGGCTTAAGTCAGAACCTTCTCAGACATCTCGGTGATACCATCACTCATAGACACAACTTAGACCCAGGAGGGTCTGTCCCTCCCAAGGACTCTTATCACCTAAGGTACAACATGCTATCGCAGAGGAGAGAACTCCAGGAAAACCCAACAGCATCTCCAACCCTGTGACTATCCAAGGAGGAGGCAGGGAATTTAGACACTGTCGATAAAGGGCAAGGGATAATTTGCCTTATTTCTCAAGAAAGTTGGGATATTTAATCAAACTAAGGTAGTTAGGAGTTGCACAAAGCAGCACCCATCAGCTCCTCTTTATCTTCCCTAAGATGTATGCAAATCCCACACAGAGAAGTATTAACTTCAAGAAGACCATGCCTTGGCCGGGATTCACAGCAACAACAAAACCACCGGTGGGATGGCAAGAGACATGGAAAAGGGGGGAAAAGGGAAAATAAGATGCAAGAAGGTACTTACAGGCATGCCTTCCCTAGTAAAGGCTGCAGAGAGACAGAGAGAACGGAGAGAGACGTGTCAGTAACTCCACGCGAGACCGGGCAGAGGAGACCAGACAGAGCAAGGGGCACACCAACAGTGAGAGCTTCCAAACCCAAAGCTGGCAAAGGGTTTGGTGCAAGACTCAACCAGGCCAAGCGGAACCTTAAAAACAAGAGACAGGCAGAGCTGCCCCACTTGGTGCTTACTGGGGTGGGAAAGCTCATGAGAAGCAGCCACCAAGCAGAGCAGTTGGAGGAACTCAGCAACCTTCCTAACCTGCCCAGGATCTGGCCAAGAGGACACCAAACACAGACAATGCAAAGAGGGGCTGGGTGAGACAGCGAGATCCAACAGGCAGCTGGTGGGAAGGGCAGCATGGCAAAGGGGGTCAGATACATATGTGGCTTCTCTGATACCACCACAGCTCCTTAATGGGCACAGGGAGGGAGGGATTGTTCCCAGAGAAGTGTGAAGCAAGCGAGGTCTCTCTTCTACATCCCTTCATAGGTAGGTGAAAAAGGAGGGGACACATGAGCATCACGATAGCTAGCCATGGGGTTTCACCCAAGGCTGCAGAAGGCAACTGGGTTCACCATGCCAAGAGGCTCCTACTCATTTTTGGTCCATTTTGCCTATCATTCCAGGAAGGAGGAGACCCCTCCAGTCAAAGATGAGTCTTGGCAGCACCTTCTCAAGGGAAGCACAAGAACATCCGCTTTATTGCAATGCCCAGGTCTACAGCAAAGCCAAGTGCATCCAGGGGGAAGGCACCAGCCCTGCTCTAGAGATACAGCTCCTCAGGAGGCTGACACCACAATGTCAGATAGTGAAGGCACCAAATCAATACAACCTGGAGCCTTGGGGGTGGTTTATGACGCTCTCAAAACCCAAGAGAATCAACAATGACCAGATGTTCCTGCACCAACACGAGGCAAGGAAGGACGAAAGGGAGGGAGGGAGGAAGGAAG
>NW_009929836.1:1002-14538 GCF_000696875.1 Nestor notabilis | reverse complement strand
GCGACAAGTGCAAGCCGGTCCCCAGCTTCAGGAGCGACAGGAGGACAACAGACAACAAAACAACGAGAATAACAACAAAACAAAGCAAACCAAAAGAGTTCAACTAACTTGTCCCGGCAGCTGCGAGGGCACTTCCTGAGGAACACAGCCTGGCAGGGCGGAAGGAACAGCCACATGCTCCTCAAAGCTGTTGATGCGAGGTTTTTTGGTGGGCTCTGGGCTTGCTAGAGGGGTAACGCTATTACGTCTCATGAGCGGGTTAGGTCCCTTCTTTCCTTCCTAAATTAAAGTGAGACAAAGAAAATAAAAGTAAATAAAAATAAAATAAAATAAAATAAAAGGTAAGAAGGCGACAGTTATAAAGGAAAAAAAAAAAGCAGGTTGGTTTTTGTGTTTGATTAAAGCAGCCTCTGCTTTTCCCCACAAATCACTGTCAATGTACAAAGGATGCAGCTAAAGGCTCTGGACACAAGACGTTCAAGAATGCAGCACGACTGCCCAAGAAAGGAGGGGGAAATAAACAACTGAAAGGCCCTGCACTGAGAAATGAGACGGGCTTTCTCCTCACAAAAAGGTCAATAGACTGCCAAAAAAGAGCATGACTTTGCACAACAGAGAAGTGTCCATCGGTCTCCTCCTCAAAGCTGGTCCCTCCAACCCAAGGAGAGGTGTGAAAGCAAGAAGAGGCAAGCCGAGCCAGCCCGGGCTGGTAAGGAAGATTGGGAAGTGAGGGCAGAGCAGCCAGCACCACGCCAAGCTCCAACTCAAGCAAGGTGGGACAGAGGCGCAGCCGAGCAGGGGGGAGCCAAGCGCTTCACATGTGTCTCACTTCATCCTACCCAGAGCCCTCCTGCCATCCCCAGTGAGGGAGGTGGAGGAGGGCATCAGTGGCCCCCATGGCAGGGGAAGGACTGGCTTCCCCACCTGTGGTGCCTGCCAAGGTTGGAAAGTGAAAGAAAGATACGTGCCAAAAGAGGACGGCTCCAAACACCCTACATCCAATCGGGCTCCACCACCACTAAGCGCAAGTTGGAAAGGACCCAGCAGCTGGGACATAGGCAGTGCCAGGGTCCCCACGGTCCCTCTTGGGTGGTTGCCCAGCCTCAACACCAAGCTGGCATCCATCCCCCTGCTCTGGCCTTCGAGCTCCTGGTGGAGCACATGGCAGACAGACCTGACCTTACAGGAGTTTTCCTCCACATGAGGGGTCTCCTCCTCACAGCATCCCCAGCTCAGCACCACCACCCTGTGCTCTACAGAATTGCAGAGAGCCATGGACATACCAGTTAAAAAACCCATGAAGGCGGGAGATATTGGGCAAGGTGTTGGGCCCAAGCTCTGCCAGCCAGCTGGGAGACCTGGGAGAAGTCACCTTCTTCATCCATGGCTCCATTTCCCACTCAGGTGAGCAGATGACTGCACAGGTGAAAGACCAGGGAGGAGCTTTCCCTGGGCCAGCTTTAATCTTAGCAAACACACTGGGAAGCAGGCACATGCGATAGTCATTTTCCCTTGGAAAACCCTCATCTGGCCACATCTTTGCAGAGCAAGAACCCATCTGATGCTCTGGTCCTAGAGCAGCACTTCCAAACACCCAGCTGAGCAACTTCCTCATGCCCACCCTGGGCATCCTTGCTGACCAGGAGGGAAAGGAAGGACACCAAGGGATGGCTCTAAGGAAAAGCCACACTCACCTCTGGCCGATCCCTGTGGGTGTTGACAGCTTCGATGTTCAGTGAGATGGATTCCACCCGACAGCCTGCAGAAGGGAGCACAAGGAGACAGAGACCATCAGCAAACCCAACAGGATGTTCTGATGTGCTTTATCCCAGACCCCTGCTCTTCTCCCAGAGCAAGCTTGGATTCAGGAGGAGGGACAAGTCAAACCCATTGGCATGTTTAGTAAAGCCCCACTTACCATAAGCCACTGGGGTCAGCTTCAACACTGTGTGAAGGGGACATTTCAGATAGGGCATTTCATCTGCAGAGAAAGCAGAACAGGAGGGTTGGGTTATCCCTTGCCTCTCCAAAAGCAGGCTTGGACTTCATCAATAGCTACAGTCACCCAAAACCAAAGAGATGCATGTTCCAGACCCTTAACAGATATCTCATCTCCTCAGAGCTCCAACTACCATCTCTCCTCCAGCAGGATCAATCCTACCCCCAAGGACAGGGAGCTCACCTGCACTCTTATCAAGGAAGTATGCCAGGAGACAGCGCATGACAGCCTGGTGACAGATCACAAGGACGTTCTCTTGCCTCTCCAGCTCCATGATGACCGGCTCTAGGCGCTGCACCAGATCTTGGTAGGACTGAGGCAGAAGAAAGGAAGAGAGACAAGGCATAGAATCAAGAATCAATGGTCCTTGTCTTTGTACATCTATTGATTTCATGCCTCTGACTAAACTAACGTAATAACTGCTAAAACTAGCAAAGTTCCACAAATACTCATCTTCAGACTACTCTGGAACATGGCTACTTCAGAGGAGAAAGAAGCTATTCACATCTCACTCAACTCTCCAGGACTGTAACAACTGCACAGGGGTTTTGAGCACAGTGTCTATCATCTTCATAAATTTGATTTTCTACAGGACTTTTAAGTCCTGAAAAGTCTGAAGCAACCTTAAAGAAAAATCTGGAGTTTTGAAGGACTTCATAAAGAACCTGAAAGGCAGCCAGGAGGAACCACAGACAGACACCTAAACATTCTCCTATTAGGCACGCTGCCATGAGGGTATCTCCAAAGATCTCTCCCAAATATCTATGGGTGTGACCTTTAATATGGGCATAAAAAGCCCAATTCACAACCTGAAGTATCATCCAGCCTGCCAATTCCCACCTCATTGTGTCACACCCTGGAAGCAGATTGCCAGGAACAGAGGTATCAGCATCAACCCTGAGGGCACGATACTGAGAGCAGAGCTAGAAATGACTTCTTTGGAGAAGAAATAAAAGGAAACTGGGGCTGTGCAATACCCTGAGTGGATATAACGGGGGAAGTTGGACTTAGAAACCTCCAGAGGCTCCTTCCACTACTAAAGTCAGTGGGACTACTTGTTAAGTGGTACATTTCTCAGTGAGGTCTTCACATACCATGATTTCACAAGAGCTCAATGCAAAAGGTGCCCTGACCTTCCTTAATTCTAGTTTCTTGGAATAGTGCTCCTCTGCTCTGAATGTAGAAGACAGCATGAAGACAACAAGGCCACGTTTGAAGTAAGATAAGAGTCATATCTCTGAAGGTCTCCTTGCAGACCTACCTCCCCAGAAGGATAGCGGTAGTAATATTTATCCTGGTCACGTAAAGCAAATTCCTCTGGATGCTGCTCCCTGATTTCTTCATACGTCATTTCTTCACACACCCCCTGCCAGAACAGGACATCCATCAGGTTACCGACATGCTCAAGTTAAAAAACATCAGCACACCCAACATGTGAAACCTTCTCCAAAGCAACCGTCTACAACCCCGAGTTGTCAGCTGCAGAGCAGTTCCAAGTAAAACCCATTCTAATCTGCTCATTCAAGCCACTCTTGAAGCATCTACACAAGGTAAAGCCAAATCAGAAGCCAAGTTGTGGGTACTGCAGCAGAAGTGCCACCCTTTCCCACAGAAAACAAGATTTAGGCAAAAGTGAAAAGGCTGATGCTATCACCCTCTTTGCCAACCAGCATGATCCTACTGCACAGATACTTACAGCATCGATTTCATTGAGTGCCTTCCACTGCTCATAGGGCAGTTGGAGAGCTTCTGCTGTTTGGATTGTCCTCTTTAGTTGACTGGTCCATACTTTGAGATCCTTCAGGTTCTGCTCCTCAACAAACTTGTTCAGGGCCATTGCAAACTGTGGGACATAAAACAAGAGGTTGATTCCTGATCCGCAGCTTCCCAGTGGGCCACCTTAGATGCCTGGCCATCCTTAACCATAGCTCTGCTTATTTGTCATAGAGCTAAACTGATATATCCTCATATAGTCACACCTCAAATGACTCCATTTGGGCTTCAAAACGGTCTTGCAAGCCAAAGTAGCTATTAACCCTCCCTGAAGCAGTGCACTTGGCCATATCTCTGAAGAATCAAGTAGTAAGCAACCTGAAAGCACTCTCCAAGTCGGCTATCCCTACCGAAGGGTGGCAGCAGTCCTTCTACATCCTGCCTTGCCTGTGCAAGGTCTGAACAAGCTTGATGATGACAATATACCCAACACAGAGCATCAACAGACAGCATCAACAGCCAAATCACTCCTAGAAGCCACAGGAAAATATTCCCTTCTGCCTCACCTTTTTGCCCCTGTTGGAGAGGCCCGAGTCACCCCCAATCTTCCCCTTGAGGTTGAACTCGCTTTCACCATGCCGACAGAGGTAAATGGTGCGGGGCTGGACATGGATGTTCATCAGGTAGTAAACGATCCTGCTCTGGATGTGATCCTGAACTCTGTTGACCAGGAACCGCCGGCCAACATCAATGACTTTGATGAGAGAAAGCTCCCTAGGGAAAGCACAGCAAAGATGAGCAGATGCCAATGGGGAAAATAGAAAGAAACAGCATCTTCAACAAACAGCCTTGTGAGGTATCTCAGTCAACATAATCACCCAGCTGAAAAGGATTTCCTGCAGGCTATTTTCAACAGGAAGCCAACAAGTAACAGCCATTCATGGAGAGCGAAGTAACACCGGTATAATCACCATTCCTCCTTGCAGCAGTAAAGAGGATTAAACATGAGCAGTAGGAAGCATGTTCCTCCCCAGAATAGGGCTCAGCAGAACTGGGGTAATCCACTCAGGGCACACAGATGAATTCGTGAGCAGGGAAAAGGTGCCTGCATGGTCATGCAGGACAGCAAAGGTCCTCCCAGGGCACACAACTAGACAGAAACCACAGGGCTTGCTCAACCTTGTGGTTTGAGCCCGTCCAAGCAGTCCTTCCTTTAACGTGGAGAGTGACAAAAGCACCTCAGAAATGCTCAAAGCCTTTGCTTTTCCAAACCCTTTGTATTTAGATTGGTCAAACAAGGTTGAAAACAGCATGTCTGAGCCCTGAAGAGCCTGAAAAGGTTTCAGTGCCAAAGTCCCTGGCACAGGGTTGGGGAAAAACAGCCTTTTCAATGAAGAATCCTGAGCTCATAGTGAGGCTTGGCCATGCATTATTCTAGTGCAGTCATGTATTTGAAGACAAAGTGAAATATAGCTCCATACTTCATTACTCTTGTCCTGGCAGAACGAAGGCATTCAAGCCAGTTCAGAAGTCAGCAAAGTCTCTTACCGGTCATAGTCATCAGGGTCGAGTGGCTGGTAGCTGGCCTGGTAACAGTTGATTCTCTTCATGAAGTCCTCCATGGCATCCGTCGAGTTACAGTCACGATAATCAGGGCTGGACAATTTTACTTCCTGAAACAGGGGAAAAACCATACCACAAGGAGAGGTTAGGAAGCTTTCCAGGTCAGACTATGCTAATCTCCAGTTTCAAAGTCCTGCCAAGATCCAGCTATCAGCTGAGCCACTTTACAGTCATTGCTGATCATAGGAGAGAAAAAGAAACTAGACCCAAAACTAAGCACTTGTTGAGAAAATCTCATATACCGTTGTGGATGCATAC
This sequence comes from Nestor notabilis, assembly GCF_000696875.1. Taxonomy (NCBI): domain Eukaryota; kingdom Metazoa; phylum Chordata; class Aves; order Psittaciformes; family Psittacidae; genus Nestor; species Nestor notabilis. The sequence continues at coordinate 8,945 of NW_009929836.1, read as the reverse complement.
CAGTCCACTCAAGTTCTCCCAAGAACTGGGGAGAACCACCCAACACAGTGGGAAAATTCAGCTTTCTTACAGCTAAAGAAAAGCAACAGGTTTAAACAATTAAAGCTGAGGATGGGAAGTCATGTGCTTAGACAAGATGTTTATCCTGGGTCTTCTGGGTGAATAAAGAGTTAAAGGTCAACCTGGATGTCCACCACCTGAGGCAGCAAGATAACACACAACCCCTTCCTGTGCATTATTTGCTACAAGCTGCTGGGCTGAAAGATGCTAGAAATCGGCAACGTGAATATGCAGAACTCTCATGGACCAAGTTCTACCAGGCTATTCTTCCTGAAGATTTGGGTTTGAGCAGCAGCATTACACTTTAGTAACTTCACAAGCAATCCTGAAGCTAACAGGGTAACACAACCAAGTGACACACAGTCATGAGACCTACATCTCCAAGGCCCACAGTGTATTCTCCACACCAATCTCAGCATTCAGAGCACCATGTGCCACAGGCTCTAAGCAAGACCAAAAGCCATGCTCCAGCCCTCATCCAGCACCCTTTGTGGAGCCCATCCCAGGGGCAGGACAAAAACTCTTCTCACATACTTCCAGTATCTTGCGATGCCTTCCCAGACACTATAAAATGGTTCACAAAGTTCAGATGTGCAACTGGAGAGAAGGCTGGAGCACAGCCCAGTGGAGGAAAGGGTGTTTTCATACAAGTTAATCATGCCTAGGTAGACCAGTTAAAGTCTACCTGCTCTAGTCAAACCTAATGGGCAAAGAAGTTGTTCTGCTGGTGGGAAATCAAAGATCCAGCAGCCCTCAAAGGAGCCAGGAAGCAATGTTTTACCCTGTAGTCTCCAAGACTTCAGCTAGTGGCAAGAAACCTCTAAGCTGGGCTGCTATTCTTCTCAAAGCAGATCCCAGTAGGTTTTGGGAAAGTGCATATGGCTGAAGACACCAAGTCTGCTCTCTGGTGGGATTTAAACACATAACCACACTGGGGGGCAGCAGCATAAGGTTTCCTTTCTGGCCTGTGAGCACACACTGCTGGGTCATATTGAGCTTCTCATCGACCGACACTCCCAAGTCCTTCTCCTCAGGGTTCCCCTGAATCCAGTCTATGTCCAGCCTGTAGCTGTGCTTGGCATTGCCCCTACCCATGCGCAGGATCTTGGCCTTGTTGAACTTCATGAGGTCTGTACAGTCCTACTTTTACAGCTTGTCCAGGTCCTGCTGTCCTGGATCTCATCCCTTCCCTCCAGTCTATCAACTGCACCACACAGCTTGGTGCCATCAAACTTGCTGAGGGTGCACTCAACCCTAAGGAGCTCTTTGTTTATCCACACAGGCCTCCAGGCATTTTTGCCTGACTTCCTCTTTGTTGGGATGCGTCGCTCCTGAGCTTGGAAGAGGTGATCCTTGGAAGTCTGCTCCTCCTGAAGTCCAGGGTAGAGAGTTTGCTGCATGCCCTTCTAACCACTCTAAGGATCTTCAGCTCCACCACTTCATGGTCACTGCAGACAAGGCTGCCCTTGAGCGTCACATTCCCCACCAGCCAGCCTCTCCTTGTTGGTGAGAACAAGGTCCTCTGTCACTTGAGGAAAGACTTTCTCATTGGCACATTCCAGGTTACTATGGCATTTTTTCTGTATTCCTCCTAGGCTACCTGTCCTTGCTTTCACCCTCTGTAGGCTTCCATTCTGTGTTTTGAGTTTGTCCAGGAGCTACTTGTTTATCCATGCAGGCCTCCTGGCTTTTTTGCCTGACTACCTCTTTGATAGGATGCATTGCTCCTGAGCTTGGAAGAGGTGATCCTTGGAAGTCTGCTCCTCCTGAAGTCCAGGGTAGAGAGTTTGCTGCATGCCCTTCTAACCACTCTAAGGATCTTCAGCTCCACCACTTCATGGTCACTGCAGACAAGGCTGCCCTTGAGCGTCACATTCCCCACCAGCCAGCCTCTCCTTGTTGGTGAGAACAAGGTCCTCTGTCACTTGAGGAAAGACTTTCTCATTGGCACATTCCAGGAATATCCTGGATTGCTTGTGCCAGTGTTGTCCCTCCAACAGATATCATGTAGATGAAGTCCCCCATGAGGACCAGGGCTTGTGAATGTGAGGCTGCCTCTATCTGCCTATAGAGGAAAAGCAAAAGGAAGATACTTCCACACTTACCATAACATTGCTGGCAACTACGGTGGGATCATTGCAGACAGATTCAATGAAGAACACCTGCAAAGCAAAGCAAAGCTCAACTGAAAGCCAACAATAAGGTCTGTAACATTTAACTAGCTCTTTGCTCAACCCAACCTCCTCCCTGCTTGACTGTAGAGCTCTCCCCTCTGCCCCACTCCCATCCTCTAAGGCTCAGTACTGGGAATGAATGAAGAGTTTACCATTTGCAATCAAACCCAGCAGCAAAATCTCCCTTACACAAGAGCATCATGAGTACAACACATTAGTGAAAGAAGATACTCCAACCATACACTAACACGGACTGTGCAATACAGGCAAGCAGCCTGGTGGTACCAACCTTGAACCCATTTTCTTTGGCAAAGTTTAGGATCATCCCTCTCCTCTCCCGTGTGGTATTGGTGGCATCAAAAACCTTTAAAAGCAAAGACTTGGATTAGCACCAAGAGTGCCTCATTTCCCACTGAGCCCTTCCTCAGAGGGGGAACTGCAGAACAAACTGCACAGGACACGGTGCCTTCAGGACGAAACCCCAAAGAGCACATCTGAGCTTACCGCAATCTGGCCACCCTCCTCTGTCAGGTACAGCTTGACATCCCTCAAGGCAGCCAGGGCACATTGCCTGCAATAGAAGAGACACACATAGTCCTGATGTCCTCAGAGATGCTTGTGGTCATTGCAAAGGCCTCCACACAAAGGAGGGTAGGCTTTGCAGCTCCTCCTCATCACCTCCCCACCTCCAGGGACATTTAGGAAAGACACCTTCAGTCTGCCAAAAAACCCACAAGAGCCATGTGTGCTGAGCAGTCTGCTGGTCTTCACAGCAGAAGCAATGGTAGATGAAGCAGCAAAGGCCAAACCTCATATCCTACACCACTGAGCCTGAGGGTGAATATAAGGTACCGCTGATGGAGGATGCATTAGTGACTCTGAAGCTACCAGGCCCATACAGCTTCAGTTTTCAGATCCACATCAGGCCCTCCTTGGGCAGGCAGGGAATATTCAAGCTAGACCCCAGCTTTTCTGTTTGTCACTCCCCAAACAAGCTGGGTAACCATGGGCTTTGCCACCCATTCGCGACCCAAATGCAAGCATGGATGCGGTGCCCACACTCACCTCCTGACTTTCATGGCCTCCTCGTTGTCAGGGCGGAAGAAGTCATAGGAGCTGTAATGCTTCACTGCCTCGCGGCGATATTCCCCCACATTGAAAACTGTGTGGAAAAGGCAAACCCCATTAAAATCAGGAGCAGGCATCAGCATGGCTTGACTCAGCTGGGCAGAAAACACTTCCTAGCAATGGGCCAAGTGACATCTTTACAGCAAAAAGCTTAGGAACATCCCTTGGTCTTCAGATTGAAGGAGAACATGGGCTGCGATGGGAGGACATGGATATTTGGTCCATTGGATCTTGGAAAGAACTCCCACTATCTCCCATCCTTCAAGGCACTCGGCTCCTAGAGCAGCTCCTGAGGACCAGAGCTCATGTTTTCTATAGGCAACCAGTGAAAGCCTCACCTTTTGTTGGGACACCAATCCAGTTGAGGTAGCGAGTCAGCTTCTTGGAGATGTAGGTCTTCCCACGGGCTGGCAGGCCAACCATCACTATCACAGTGGGAGAGTTGGCAAGCTGTGGCCCACAGGCTACAAAGAGGAGAGAAAGAACATGAGCAGCCATTAATCCTCCAGCTCATCTTGTATCAGCTCTACAAGGCACTTGATCTTGATCCAGCCTCCCCTCAGGTCCTTCAGCAGCTACAAAAAACCCAAAGCCTCTACTCCCCATGCAACATCATCTCCGCAGTATCTCCTGCACATTCCACTCATGCATCTGGACCACCGAAACCTTGAGTAGGTGAATCCATTGACTCATTTCTGCAATGGGATCTGCTGGATGAGCATATGTCAGAACATGGTGGATGGCTCCACAGCTGCCTACCAGTGAGACACAACTACCCCAGCTAAGCCACGCTGACCCAGATTCACCCTGGTGCCACACAGCCCAAGGGACAGGAGTCACATCCTGACAGTCACAGCAAGAACATCCTGATGGCTGCAAAGTGGGAAAGGAACCAGCAGCTGTCCTGAACTCCCTGCAGAACCTCTGTTTCCTTATGAGCAAAAATAAAGCAAGCCTCCCATTCCCATGGTTTGGCCAATTCTGTGGAAAGCTAAAGGATGGCCAAGGACTTTGGTCCAGTTCTCACAGCAGCACACTTCAGACATGGCTGCAGTGATGAAATACCAGGTCTGCACCAAGATCTTCACCCAGAGAGCACCTTCCAAAAACTTCTGCTGGCTTTTTAGCTGATACACATGCAAATGCACCCAGCTGGTTTTTCTGAAGACAAGCAGGGCATAAGGACTACAGAACCACCAGCATTTGAAAGCAAATATCTAAGCCATTTATCCCCTTTTCCTCATAAACCTGTTTTAAGCTAAAGGGGTTTTTTTGTTCTTGCTGCAAAGAAGGTCCTTGTCAAACAGCTGGAAGTAAATCCAGAAGCATCACTTAGTGATGCCTTGGCAAGTGAAAAGAAGCTCCTCTCCAATTCACCCGAATGGCATGACCAACATGCAGACAGATCAGCTGCCAGGATGCCCAGGTAAACTGCCTCTCTCTCCCTAAATCCTTCAGGAAATAATTTCCTGGTTCACTCTGTAGGAAACTGCAGAGGTTACAGGACCGAGAATGCAGTTTGGGAATTTATTTTAGTCCTCCATAGCCAGCTCCCAGCACCAGGGGTTGTATCTGGACCACACACCCCATGGACCATGTAAACACGTGGCAGCATCCCTGCTCCTCTCCAGGGTTTGCCCTGCAGAATTGCTTCTCGCATGGTGCTGCACATTGGAAAGGCCAAGGCACAAAGCCAAGTACTTTAAATAGGGGGAAAGGAAGATCTTAACGATGCCTAATGGAATTTGGATTAGCCAGCCGCCTTTCATGCCGGGTGACACGCCGAGAGCCCTCCCAGCAAAGGCGGGATAGACAAGACCCTCAGGCGATTTCTCAGCCACCCTTCAATCCACCCGGTGAGCCTGGAGACCTCATGGGAAAGGAATGCAGGGAGTGAGTGGCTGGTGGCAGAGCCATAAAATGCAGCTTAATTATGGGCTGGGCAGAGAGCTCTGCCTGCCATGTCCCAGCTTCCCACAGGTGGGACCAGGAGAGAGCAGCAGTGATTTGGGGATGCAAGGGGCTCCTCATGGATGGGACAGGGTGGTGGTTTGGGGTAGGTTGTTCTCAGTGGAGACCTGGGAGGGGCAAACTAATGAAGAGGTATCCAGAGAGCATGCAAAGCACGTGGGATTTCCTTCCCCTTCTAAGAAAGGATAAACCAAGAGCTAAAGAAACCAAGTTATGGTCACAGGTTTGGCACTGGTACCCAGCAGGGCAGAGCAGAGCCACTCATCATCAGCTCAGCTGTCTCACCAAAGCAGATAGAGCAGGCAAGAGATAAAAAAAACTATCAAAAAGAGATTTTCTTTATTTTTCCCCCTAAATATTCCACATTCCTCAGGCTGGAGCTGCTCTCACACCCGCTCCCTTTGTGTGACCTGCCTCCCCAGTGCCATGTTTCAAAAGCTCAGGCCAGCTCCCACTGTGTCCAGCGGCAAGCTCTGATTTCCCTTGGTGCATTCAAGGGATGGATGTAGACCACACACCCCATGGAGCATGGAACATGTATCCAGAAAAATACTGTTTTCTTCTCTAACAGCCTCACATCCCCAACCAACCTATGGATATGAGTCTTTATTTGTACAAAAAACAACCACTTATTAAAGGGAGGGGGAAGGAATAATACCTGAATACAGACACTCCTCCTTTCCCTCCCTGCCCATGGACAAAGGATCAAGGAGCAGAGCCAAGAGGATTTGGTGCCATTAAAATAACAGCATTCCAGGCCAATGGGGATATTGCCAGGTACTGTTCATGCCCCTTTGACTCCACACAGCTGCCCACACATGCCATTTCCAAAGGGTGCTGCAAGAGTTAAACACCTGTATTTGAGGAATCTCCCCCCGGCTGGGTTTGCTGCCAAAAGAAGGATGCAGGTTCCCCTTGGACCATGTAACATCATCTGTTTACAGACCCGGGAAGCACCTCCCAAAACACCAGGGCATGGAGCACGCCACTTTTTATCGGGAATCTGAGCCTAAACCCAGTTAAATCACAAAAGCCTCCAGGAAACTTTGCATCAGGGATGAAACAGAAACCAGTGTTTTGCTCCTAGCGCTTCACAAAGACCTGATTCATCATTTCTTTTCACCGCTGCTGGAAAGCTATCAGGGATTTCAATGCACATTCATTACTCGTTATCGACATCTATCCAGGTAAGTCAAGGTCAGGGATGGCTTTTGAAAGGCTCAATGAGGGTATTTAGAAGTAGCTCAGACACTTGTGCCTTTTATCAGCTAGAAAATCAGCGCTGATGCGCTTCACCGGGGTGGGTGGAAAACACAAAAGGGAAGGAAATTCACTTCAATAAAAGGTTGGATAAAACAGCCACCTCCCTACTCGAGGTATTTTTACTATCCCCTTCTAAGAGCCATTCCCCCGCTCCTACAAGCCCACACCACGTCTTACATCCCGCTTTTCCAGCTTCTTCCCATTGCAGTTCCCGGACACCTTCACGGACGCACCGCGAACGCGTCTCTGCGCTCCCATCACAGGCACGCGTGTGTAACTGGTACCAGCAGACCCGCGAGCTGTGGTTTTGCTACCCCCCCATCGAGCTGGAGCGATGGGAAGGAAAAAGGCGCCGGGAGCCCCTTTCCTGCTCAGCATCCCCCACGCCGAGCCCCCTCCCCTCGCCTGGCTCTGCCCATCCAGCCGCTTGCGACGACTTGACTTTCCCAGCCCCTACGTGAGAGACGTGCAGCTTGACAGCAATTTAATGGATCGCCGTCAAAAGGCCACATAAAGGCATCCCTTCCCATCAATTCCAGCCTCCCGTTGATGAGGAAGCGGACAATCGGACTAATTATTCCCCACGCAGGGAGCAGCCAAGCGGGAGCTTGCTAAGGATGCTCACAGGGATGCTCCCACTCCTTCCTCTTCCATCGCCCCCCCGGGCGACCAGGCTGACCTCGCATCTCCGTTACACCTCCATTCCCACCCGGCTTTGTAAGGAATTAATAGCACCTCGAGTTTAAAATAGCCACCTCGAGGCCAGAAATAACCACCCTAAAAGAGCCCACTAGTGCTCACACAGAACTCATTGAACAGTGCCCGGCATGGCTCGTTCCCACCCCGAGAAAGTATAATTATAAGCCACATTATAGCATTAATAAACCCCTTGGTGCCTTAATTTATTGAAGTCTTAGTTTCCTCCTCTGGCAAGAGGGAATTCTCCCAGAGATCCGAGAAACCAGGTGAATAAAGTGGCAAAACCCCCTCCAATAAGGCTCTGCATACAGAAGGGATTCCTTTTAGAGGTGTCACTCCTCGCGAAAAATCAAACCAACCCGCTCCATCTGCAAAGCATTAAGCCAGGAGACATTTCCCCCCGCTAAGAGCAAAGCCCTGTGGCAACCCAGATGTTCAGCCTGTTGCTGAACGCCGTTTCCTCAGCATGTGCGAACATCGCTGCGCGCCCGACCCACAGCCACGGGGATATTTTGATTTAATTACTATTGCATCTCAAAAAAAGAGGCGAACTGGGACCTTTCTGGCCAAGGGAAATAAATGGTTGAAGCGGCTTTGATTCAAACGCCTGCTCAGGAGGAAAAAGCATCGGAGAGACTGATTCACCCA
>NW_009929836.1:654-979 GCF_000696875.1 Nestor notabilis | reverse complement strand
TCACCCAACTGCCCGAGCCACTTCCATCTTTCGCCAGGCTGCGAAGTGCCACCTCCTCCGTCCTGGCTCCCGCAGCTCTGCGGATTCCTGCGACGCTTGTTTGGAGTTGCACAACTGGCAGGCTGTCAGTTTGGCTGCTGGGCGAGTTAAAAGAGCTGTCTCCTCAGCTTGAGCATTGGATTATGATTCATGAGCTGGTTTCTAGTAACACCGGGATGCCGAAGCATTTATTTATTATTATTATTATTACCATTATTATTATTTTAAGCGCAAAGAGTGGTTTGAATCACTCCAGGTGCTTCCTGAGCTTTGAAAACATGGGAAA
>NW_009929836.1:0-581 GCF_000696875.1 Nestor notabilis | reverse complement strand
ACTAGATGATCTTTAAGGTCCCTTACAACTCGAACAATTCCATGATTCCAAGTCTCCCCATCCCATTCCAAACAGAGCAGAGGGTAAAGCAAAGCGCCCGGTGGGATTTTTCTTCCCCTCAGTTCATTGACCTAATCCTGCTTTCCCCCCCCGTAACAACTTAATAAATCACATAGCAAGATACCAGACACTGGGAATCCCAGCAGAGGCGGTACCCGGGTGGTCCATCCTCCCAGGGATTGAAAGGGGGGGGACGGGGGATATGGAGAGGGGTGGAAACTGGGACACGCGTGTCTCAACGCCTCCCGCTCCCGGGAAGCAGCGGCGCGATGCCTGCACCTTCCTCCATCTCCCCGTGCTGGAAGTGAGTCACGGGCTGGCAGCGGGTGGGATGCGGATACGGGAATGATGCTGGAGGAGGCGAAGGGGATATTTTGGGAACGGGCAAAAGAAGGCATTGCAATGAGGCCTCCCCGGGGCTACTCCCCACATCCATCCTCCCCCCCGTATCCCTCCATCCCTCTGTGCCGTACTCACAGCGGCGGGGGGGGGGCCGGGGGGGGGTGATCGGGGGGGACGAC
>NW_009929835.1:0-463 GCF_000696875.1 Nestor notabilis | reverse complement strand
AAAATAAGAAACAAACAAACAAACCCTAAATTCATTTTTTCATATTCAGCTTGCCCAGTCATCTCTTAAAGAGAATATATGGAAGTTCAACATCAGGTTGGTCATCGTATTCCAGCAGATGGAGGGAATAATACTCTGCTCTTTTCTGCCCCTTTGCCAGTCACCACTCCCATAATTTCAAACAAATGAGACCAAAAAAGTTATACATCCCATTGGCTCATTTTCTTCTTTGTCAGCTAGTCCTACTTCCCAACACACCAATTTTAGTCAGTTGATTTCCAGCTCTATCCTTCTCTTATTCACCAGACATGATCTCAGCACTGTCCTTGACTGGCATACATAGACCCTTTATTTGGATCAAGCTAATCTATCTTTCATCCTTGCTGACTTATATGAACAACCCTTGGTATCAGTCTGAATTGGTCTTTAATCACTTTGAATCATGTAAAGTGCAGACCTCTAC